>NW_027501983.1:0-61125 GCF_021521415.1 Bidens hawaiensis | reverse complement strand
TGACTTCATTACCAAACTCCCGCGGACACCCAGCGGTTATGACACGATTTGGGTTATCGTGGATTACTTGACCAAGTCTGCCCACTTTCTCCCTGTCCGCGAGGACTACACTACGGAGAAGCTGGCGCGGATTTACATTCGTGAGATCGTAACCCGTCACGGTGTGCCTAAGGGCATCACGTCTGACCGTGACCCCTCTTTTGCGTCAAGGTTCTGGAAGTCATTTCAGAAAGCCTTTGGGACAAGTGTGAAACTTAGCTCTGCCTATCATCCTGAAACGGACGGACAGAGCGAAAGGACCATACAAACCCTGGAGGATATGCTCAGAGCCTGTATCCTTGAATTCGGTAGTAGCTGGGAGACTCACCTTCCTCTTGCAGAGTTCTCATACAATAACAGCTATCATGCTACCATCAAATGCGCGCCATTCGAGGCACTCTATGGCAGGAAATGTCGTTCTCCACTGTGTTGGTCCGAGACCGGAGATTCTCAAATCCTCGGCCCGGAACTGATACAGGAAACCACTGACAGTATTCGCCATACCATTCAGCAAAGACTTAAGGACGCCCGCTGTCGACACAAGTATTACGCTGACAAACGCCGCAAACCTCTGGAGTTCCAAATAGGCGATCACGTAATGCTCAAAGTTTCCCCCCTGGAAGGGCATTGTTCGCTTCGGGAAAAAGGGAAAGTTTGCTCCAAGGTACGTAGGACCTTTCAAGATCATCGAAAAGGTCGGACCTGTAGCCTATCGCTTGGAATTGCCTCCAGAACTCAGCCGTGTTCACAACGTTTTTCATGTGTCGCAACTCAAAAAGTGCCTCGTTGACGAGACCGCTCAAATCCCGATCGACACGGTTCACATCGACGACAAACTATACTTTGTTGAGGAACCTGTCGAGATCCTAGATCGAGAAGTCAAAAAGACTAAGCGAAGCCGGATACCTATAGTCAAGGTACGTTGGAACAACCATCGTGGACCCGAGTTCACATGGGAACGAGAGGATAAGATGAAGGAGGAATACCCTCATCTGTTCGCATAGTCATCATCTTTGTAATTCTAGAAATCTTGGAGTCTATGTAATCGTAATCATGTAATCAGGGACCAATATCAATCAATGAAGTATCATGTTGTTCCTATTTGCTTATAAATATTCTCTTATTTGCATAACACCAAGTTTGGCTACCCATGACTCGTGCTGGAAAACACAAGTTGTGCATACTTAATCATGTAAACATTGGGGTAAACTATGTATCATTGAGCCAAAATTTGTCATCATTCTAACATTCATGAAGCATGGTTGTGTGTGTGTGTGTGGTGTCGTGTCGATTTTTCTAGCCGCACACAATGGAGTTTATACATTGATACAAGGTGAACTCGTAATTATAGTCCGGAATATAATAACATCAAGTTCACAGGTGTATACGTGTATAAACAATATGCTATTGTGTAACTATGAGTCGTGAACTCAAGCTTCGTGTAGGGAATTAATCAATGAATGTTGAAGGAGTGGTGGGTTAGCCGCTGGTACACCCCTATATATAAACCCCTTCGGCACAAGTTGATTATGTCTGAAGCGAGACTTGGAATTAGGGACTCATAGTTAGCGTGGCAGCTGTGAGGCGTTAAATTCAAGAGTTATTGAGGGAATTATTCATTGGAGATTGAAGGAGTGGTGGGTTAGCCGCTGGTACACCCTATATATAAACCCCTTCAATCCGAAATGAATATGTCTGATGTAAAGCTTGAAGGTGATGCCTTGTAGTGGAAAATAGTGTGTCGTCCTGTGTGTCATTGAACTAATAGGAGTCGAAAGAAACACCCAAGTGGAGTTGAGGGAGTGGTGGGTTAGCCGCTGGTACACCCTATATATAAACCCCTTCAACTTGATTTGGGTGGTATCCAAGACGAATATTAGGGGTAGTGGCGCATAGTGGTCATCATGGGATCATTTAATCTAAAACATCATTGCATCAACTATACTAAATTCTAAATTTCGGGACGAAATTCCTCTAAATTGGGGAGGATGTAACGCCCTGAAATTCGATTGGTAAACTAGGATCGTGAAATCATCGGAAACTATAGACTTTGGGGATTCTGGACGATAAGTTCGGAACCCATATCATTGGAAAAATCTGCTTTTATCATCTAAAATGTTTATTTTATAAAACGACATTTACGCCTGAAAAATATTAATTTTTATGCTTTCGAAAAATTAAATATTCTTATTTAAAAAGATTTCAAATAATTATTCGGAAAATGGTTTTATAAAAGTTTTGCTGAAAAAGTTTTAGTTTGTTTAAAAACTTATGAACTCGACTAGTCTTGACCCGTCGGTAGCCTAAACCCGAACCCGAGTCACCCGAGTATTTAAGCGGAAAATCAAGTATTCTTACACCATCTCTTTCATTTCCACCAACACTTCCCACCCAAACACTCTCATTCTAGAGAGAGAAACTAGAGAGAGAAAGTCTTCAAACTTCAAATCCGAGTCCACAAATCTGTTTGTTGTTGTTCTTGGTAAGATCTTCTTGAAAATCATCCATTTTCATAACCATTTTCGGCCTCAAATCGAGCAAAAACACCATTTTCGTTTCTTGAGTTTTCGGGTCAAAAAACCGTCTTGTTTTGGTGTCAAAATGCAGGCTTTTGTGTTTAAAATCACTGGGAATCGATAGTCCCTTCAATCCCGAGCATTTCCATGTCAAAAACTTCGATTTTGGGTCAAAAATCTGGAAAAATCTGAAAAACCCGTAGGTTTCCTCCGTCGCCCAGCTTGAAGGAGTCGAATCAGACTCATTCGATCGAATCAGTCGATCGAATCAGCCCATTCGATCGAACCAGTCGATCGAACCAGTCCGGTCGACCGAATAGGAAAGCAACCGAATGGTCTCCAACTCATTCGACCGAATGAGTTTCGTATTCGATCGAACGAGTGTCTATTCGATCGAACAAGTTCCATGTTCGAACCGAACGAGTTTTCCCAACTGGTTCGACCAAATGTGTTTCTAGTTCGATCGAGTGTGCCTCAGATTCGATCGAATGTGTGTCTATTCGATCGAATGTGTGTCTATTCGATCGAACAAGTTCCTATTCGATCGAACGTGTTCCTATTCGATCGAATCAAGCCAGAACCAAGCTGTTTTCGTCTTTAAAACCCAGTTTTTGCTCGAGGTCACGTAAGCTTGTTTTCTTAGACTTATAGCACGTTGTTAACCTTATATATATGTCCAACTCTAGGCTAAGGAGATCTATTGTAGCACCATCCTAACCCAAGATCAAGGTGAGTTCATAGCCCCTATTTAAGCTTTTCAAAACTATGGGGTGGAAACATGGTAACTTTACACGTTTGGATAAAATCATTTATGCAAACATTCTTTAAACTATAAACATTTGGATTTCTACACACGTGCGGAAATCCACGAGCTTCTTGGTAATCTATAAACTTTGGAAATCTATGAACATGGGGAAAACCCATTAACTCATGGAGATCTAAGAACATTGGAAATCAATGAGTATGGGAAATTCTGTGAACATTGACATCATGGGAACGGGAATCAAATTCATATCATCATAGTCATTGTGTCAGCATGGAAATCTAGAGATCAAAACATCATGAGTTGAATTGGACGCGAGAGTCTATTCTACTCTCGGTAGAACTCACGACCATGAGTGGCATTCTATTCTCGGTGGCACTCGTAACTCATGGGATTTCATACTACTCTCGGTGAAATCCATAACTCTTGAGGACCTATACTATTCTCGGTAGGGACCAAGGGAACCCAGGATTCTTTGGGGTGTCTATCCTACTCTCGGTAGAACCTAGCTGAGTCCTGGATGGCAAGAATGAGGTAGTCTTGGTTTAAGTCTTGCGTGAGTTCAATCAAGTCTTGTGTGATCATTGGGTTTCATCATCATTCATCATCATCATCATTTGTTCACCATCATCTTGGATACTAGTAAACAATGGGATTTTGGTGTTGGTTTATCTAGTAAACTTAGCATGCTCAAATCTATATGTCCTTGTTTATGCTTAACTGTTATGTGCTACATGTACCGTTGGGAGACCGCAAATCTTTGAGTAATCTTATCACATACGACTCTAATGGGAGATTGATAAGCCCGTTGAGAGCCCAGGAGAACATTTCATGTTTGACTTACTACAAAAACCTCTGTGGGAAAACCAAGAGATCTTTTCTTACAAACCATTTTAAAAACTGGGAATTATACCCAAACATAGTAGTATAAGTTGTAGGAGTGGTGGGTTAGCCGCAGGTACACCCTATATATAAACCCCTACAACCTATACTAGTATGTTTGTGTATAAAACTCTTTTCTTTAAACCTATGAATTCACTCATCTACTTTATGTAGTTGACAGTTTGTTACATGTTTTCAGGAAATAATGCAGCAAGAAATCCCTAGCAAGTTTAGAGGCCTTAGAAAGATGAAGGCTAGACTAGGAGTTGTTGGAAACTTGATATTTTGTATTAAAACAATTTGTTTCATGTTACCTGGTTGATGTAATATTTGACATTTTGGTTATGTTTATGCATTTAGACTTTTATACTATTGTGCTCAACAATCACGACTTAGTCGCCGCACCTCGATTTTTCCGCCATCACGATCGGGGTGTGACAACTATGGGTTTGAACCCGCTCGTAGGGGTCGCGCCACTTTGCATTGACGAGCGCCTTGTTTTCCGGCACAACGTCCGCGCGTAACCCGCGGGACGGAATTATTATTTTAGCTCGTAGTGGCAGCGCCACTTTGCATGGACGAGCACATGTTCCTGGAACGTTCGCAGCGTAACCCGCGGGACGGTATTACTTATTTTAGCTCGTAGTGGCAGCGCCACTTTGCATAGACGAGCACAGTTCCCAGTAATGTTCGCGCGTAACCCGCGGAACGACTTTATCAGAATATCTTGATAGAACTATGTTTTACCAAGCATGTGTTTTAATGATGCTATCAGAATTACGTTTCAGAATGATTTGTATCAAGATTATGATGCAATTCGATTTATCAAGTTACTAAGACTTGTGAACTCACTCAGTTTATACTGATTCAAATGTTTTTACGTGTCTTTCAGGAGATAACTAGGTAGCGCATGGAGTCACACTTAGAGCACCTCACGCTGAACATCTAAACTAGCTTTTTGGAAGATTTTAGTTCTATCCCTTCGATGCGCGTGGTTGTTCCCGCCGCGCATGGGGATATGGCGTGGAAATCTTCAACAATTTTTATACTTGAATGTTTTTATGTAATTTTTAAACAATGTAATGTATTTGTATTAAACTTTTCATGCGCAATGAAAATCTTACATGAATGTTTGCAATGGCCCGTGCTTAAGTATCAATTCCCACTCGCGCGCGCCCGGCTGTTTCCGCCGCTCAGGGCCGGGTGTGACATCAGCAGCAGCTACTTGGTTCACCTTCTCCACCACTGGATGCGGGAAGGCGGCGTATTGATTTACTGCTTGGTCATATATGGCTTCAGTATCAACATTGTACAAAGGGAAGTTGGAAGGCGGGAAGCCTTTCTCAACGAACCCTAGACCAAGCAGGAAGCCAGCCCGTTCCCCATCCTCGTGAGAAGCATTGAGGGCTGCACTCATAGCATCGTCGTAGGATGTCTCTGAGAAGACCCGATGCACAACCTACAAAGAAAATACAAGTGTCAAACACCTTTTCTATGTACAAAGGAAAGCGTAAAGACATGAAAGCTTACCTGAGGCAACGCTTCTCGAAGAAGCCATTCCTTGGCAACCAGAGCTTCTTGAAGGGCGGCTTGAGCTTGGGTGCGGGCGCGTTCGGCTTCGCTTTTATTGAGGTTGGCAAGTTGCACTTCCTTTGCAGCAGCCTCTTCTACGCCCTTAAGCTTCCGCTCGGTGTGGTCAAGCACGCCCCTCTGGTCCAGGATCTCTTGGAGCTTCTTGGCATCTTCCATCGCCAAGGCATCATGAGCACGTTGGAGAGCCTCTAATTTGGCCTTGAGCTCCTCGTTCTCCACGCGTAAAGGCTCAGCAACGGCTTCAGCCTTGGTGGCCCTCTCAGTTGCGTTCCTCGCAGTCTCCTTAGCCAGCCGAAGCTGTTCGTTAACAGCTTGGGCAGCCTTGGAGCGGGCCTCGAGTCGCGCTTGAACTTCAACCTCGAGGGCCTTGAAGGCCTTCTCCTTCTCCGCAACAGCTGCGGCCAACCGTTGGTTCTCCTCCCGAAGAGCCCGCGCTTGAGATACGTCCTTGGCGCGAGCTGCTTTCAACTTGTCGTTTTCACGACAAAGCAGCTCGACACGCGGCTGCATCCGGGCCTGGAGAACCCGAAGCTCATTGGTTAGCCTACCCTCCTGGTAGCTAACCATGGCTTCCCCCAACGCACCATGAGGAGCAGCGTGGCGAGCCCAGTCCACGCACTCCACAGGGGTACGAAGGGTTGTTCCTCGGCGTATGTTCCATCGCGGAACATACACTTCATTGGAATCCGACACTGCAAAGAACAAAAAAGCAGTTAGGAAAAAGACGATAAAAAATAAAAGTGAAAAAGGGGCCAAAGGAACCCTACGCACCTGTAGGGTCTATAACAGGCCGATAGCCGCCGAACCCATCACCTGAACCCAAAGGAAACCCATCCAAAAGGTCAGGCAGATGGGAAGGTGGCAAGGATTGGCGAGTACTCCCATGCGTACCTGATGAGCCGGCCGTCGGTGCCGGTGACGGGGGCATGGTGGCAGCCGCCGCAGTCGCTGCCGCAGAATCCGCAGCAATCGTAACCGCCGGCTCGGTGAAGGATGCCGTAAAAAATCGCACTCACGGCCGGCGGTGGCGTAAACTCGGCTGGAACAGTCGGCTCAGAGTGAGCAACTGAACCAGCGGGAGCAGGCGCAGGCGCCTGGGTCGACGCCTCAGGTAGGCTGACCAAGCCTACCGTCATCGGCGGAGAGGTACTACTCGGCACTCCACCCTGGAATGCGTCAACATCCACGCCTGCACAAGAAGATAAGTGTTAATAAATTTATGAAGTATGATAAATCTACAAAAAGAAGAATGTTTGTACTTACGGGTTTTCTTGAGCCTGAACGTACGGACGGGCGGGGATGAACCCGATGGAGCCGGTCTCTTGATGCCGGTCACCGTCGTCGTCGTTGGTTCTCCGGAGGTAACAGTCGTAGCCTCCGGAGCAGTGGTCTTCTCACCACCGGGGTTCCCCGCCACCTCTTCACTATCTGACTCGGTGTCAGATAGAAGCACCGGATCAGCTGTGGAGGCCACCTTCTCCTTCCCTTTCCCGCCGGCAGCCTTCTTCTTCCGCACCAGCGGAGGACCATCTGCGGATTCCTCAGAAGAAGACAGGATGTAAGGAATTCCAGCAGCGGGTACAGCATTGAGGGGTTGAGGATAGAATATCGCCTTACCTGGCCGCCGGTGGCTCAGGATCTCTTGGCCCGGCGGATAGACCTCCACAAACCGATCCGCCGTTTGCTCCAGGATGGGCAACTCATTCTCGTCTAGAGCACGAGTGCCCACCCGCACGGGACCGTCAGCTTCCCGCGGGTACAGGAGCGACTCCAAGTCATTCCCCTCTGAAAGAAAAGAAACAGTTAGAAGACAAACTAATATCAGCAAGAAAGACAAGACATACCATAAGGAATAGAGTTCAAACCGTATTCGAGAAGGATGGGAAACCGAGACGCCTCCTTCCATACCCGGCTCATCCCCAGCATCACCATCCCGGACTCCGCAAACCGGTAAACCGGAGATTGGACCCGGGATATCTTCGCGAACCATTCCGCCTCCTGGTAGCTGGAAGCGTGAAGGCACGGAAGCGCTTGACCCTTCTTAAACTTCATGGCAATGGGGATGGCGCGGGCAGAAATGTAGAAGAACTCCCGCTTCCACGATCGGAGACTGCGCTCGGTCACGCAGATCTTCAAACTCTTAATACGGGTTGTCAGGGTGTAGCACCCCTGGATGCACCTCCAAGTATAGAAGGTCATCAGGCGGTCCACATAGGGCTCAATACCCAGAATCCGGCACACCCACTCGAAGTGCCGGATCTTGGCAATCGCCATCGGATGCAACTCGGTTAGGTGCACACCGTGCCTCTCCAGGACACGGTACATAAACTTCGTCAATGGGAACCTAAGGTTCCCATAAACAAAGAATGCAGCATATACCCCGATCTTGCCACTGGGGGCATCGTACACAGTCTGGTGGGGTTCAGGAAACTCAGGCTCAAGAGACTCAAGCATGAACTTCCTGACGATGTACTGGTACTGATCGACAGGTAGAGCACACTGGCACTCGCCAGCAGTACTCCTATCGTCGGCTACAGCTTCAGCATCATGAGAAGACATTTTGCAGAAAGAAGAAAGCGATTTCGGGAAAATGCTTGCCTGAAAAGGGGAGTATTTGCCGGAAATCGCTAAGAAGAAGAAGAGAGGTGAAAGTGTGGATTACAAAGAGGCCTCTCCCCCTTTATATACTAATCGCAATTAATGCGATGAATTTAATGCGGAGGAGAGAGAAATCGAAGGTGCAATGAAACTATGACACGTGGCAAAAAGCAGGCTGGCAACAGCTGTTGACAGGACGTGTGCCAGTAATTTCGCGGCCACGCGCCTGAAAAATCGCGCCCACGCGCCTGAAAAAGCGTCTGGAATGACCATATAACGTCACGTCACCATAACTTCCTGCATGTCCTGACACAGTCAGAAGAAACCGTCGCACGACGTTTCAGAGGTTTGGACTGTTCCTACCTTTCCACCAACCTTTCGAATTTCAAAATTCAAAATTTGAAAATATTAAAAAGTAAGCGGGAAAATACCCCTTACCTTGGCGAACAAGTAACCGTAAGACGGATGCGGGTACAGTGTAAAGGCAAAACCCTTCACATACCTAGCACCCGCAGGGAATTGAAGCCAAGTAAACCTTGGCAAACAAGTAACCGTAAGACGGATGCGGGTACAGTGTAAAGGCAAAACCCTTCACATACCTAGCACCCGCAGGGAATTGAAGCCAAGTAAACCTTGGCGAACAAGTAACCGTAAGACGGATGCGGGTACAGTGTAAAGGCAAAACCCTTCACATACCTAGCACCCGCAGGGAATTGAAGCCAAATATTCCTCGGCAACCAAGTAACTATAAGACGGATGCGGGTACAGTGTAAAGGCAAAACCCTTCACATACCTAGCACCCGCAGGGAATTGACGCCAGGAATACCTTGGAAGTAAAGTAACCATAAGACGAGCGCTGGTACAGTGTTAAGGCAAAACCCTTCACATACCTAGCACTCCGCTGGGAATTGAAACCAAGAAGGATCTACTGGGCAATGCTTGCGGAAACGGAAATAACATCCCCGCATAGCGGGAACGTCGAGAACTACGTTGTTTGAAGCTCCAGGATGGAATTGGTGGTTTTAACATAATTGATCACTATGTTCAAAACTACCAAAACCTCATGGAGAATCCACACAAGTGGGACTCAACGCTCCTGACTTGCGAGGAGGTTACGGACCTACCCGCATCATACCCAAAGACCAAGCAGGAAACTCGGGAATTTCTGCAAGTGACAAGGACTTCCGCGGGAAAAATCCCCATGGAAAACCTTGAAAAAAAAAAAAAAAAAAAAAAAAAAACCCTTTTCAAAACCCTCTGCTTAAAGTCCAAAAGTTCACCTCACTTTATTAAACACGCATGAGAAGAACATTGGACTGGGGGGATTTGAAGAGGTAGGTCCCAGCAGAGCCCAGTTGGACCCGCAAGACTCACCTTAAACAGGGACGTCTGCGCAGAAACCAACTGGATCCGCAGGACCAACCATGCTCAGAGACGTGACGTCCTTACACGCAGTACGCAAGCTGTTCCCGCAGGAAATGCCTCCCAATGGTGAAGGACTCCGCCTGTCCCCGCAGCCTCGGATACAAGCCATTAGGGAAGGCCACCCGCGCAGCAAGGCTACACGCACAAGGCACTTAGCTCTCAATCACTCAGTGTCACCTGAAGGAATGAGCGAAGCCGGGAACTATCCCGCACAAGGGCGGGAGGGGGAATACTCCCGCCCAAATAAGCCAGTCCGTACGATACAGGAAGATCTTCTGTACTGTACCTGACGAGGTATGGGAAAAAGATCTGACTAAAGATACGACAGCTTACTGACACAGTATGGCGAGCAGCATGCTCCTGTACTGTGTCACTGTTAGCCGCTGCCTACTCACCAACTACTGCCATACCACGTGCGTAGCCGGCAGTTGGTGGAAAAGGAATAGTACACAGCAGGCCTGGTCGCTATCAGCCGCTACCTACCCACCAACTACCAGCAGGGCACGTGCGTAAGCTACTGTTGGTGAACAGGAACACTGTTGCAGCCGGCCATACCTCCTTGGAAACCTACCTTCGGCTATAAATACCCCAAATGGTATGACCATCATATCTTATCTTATATCATCATAATATACCTGATATCTGCTCTAGCAATCTCTTAATATACTTTTATATTTAAAGAGCAATCTAGTCTGATTCTCACGCCGGAGGGTGGTCACAAGGAGGAACCCCCCCCCCCCTTCTCAGTGACGAGCTCACGGTGTCTGTTTTGCAGGTTATCAGAAGAACCATCTTCCAAGGGTCTAACCCCTCGTGGGAAACATCTATCTAACCCCCAGGTTACCAGTAATCTGTCCGGGGTCCGGTTAGTGTTTCTTCAGTGTTCATCAGGGTCTTTAATGCCGGATTGAAGACTAGTCCAAACTGGCGGCAACGATGATGGTGAGAGTGTCGTCCGAACTTATAAATCATGTGATTCATGTGATTGGCAAGCGACGCCAAACGGCTTGAATGAACACAAATGGTATGCATCCAATCATATGCTGCCTGATGGTAGGCAAATCATCATTGGTGGCCGTCGAGCATTTAACTATGAGTTCTTTCCCAAGAAATCCGCAGCTGAGCTCGCTGTTGGTTTGCCCTTTCTGGTCGAAACAAATAACCCTGGAGTAGAGAATAATCTATATCCATTTGTGTTTCTCTATCCTGATGGTAACCTCTTTATCTTTGCTAATAATCGTGCTATTTTATTCGACTACTCCAAGCGCCTAGTTCTCAAGAGATACCCAACAATGCCTGGTGGTCAACCAAGGAATTACCCAAGTACAGGATCTGCCGTTGTACTCCCTTTGCGGTTAAAAGGAGAGACCGTAAACGAGTTTGAAGTATTAGTTTGTGGGGGTGCACCACAGGGTGCGTTCCGTAATGCACATAAGGGGATATTTGATGGAGCCTTGGATACCTGTGGGCGAATCAAAATATCCGACCCTAACCCTCAAAGGTTCATGGAGACCATGCCTCTTGCTCGTGTCATGGGTGACATGTTATTGTTACCTAATGGCCATGTTTTGATCATCAATGGAGCATCTGCATGAATAGACGGGTGGGAACTTGCGAGGGACCCGGTTCTAAGAACCCGGTTCTAAGCCCTGTAACATACCGACCAGACAACCAAGCAGGGTCCCGATTCGAAATTCAAAATCCAAGCACCAAACCTAGAGTTTACCATTCCATAGCGGTTCTGTTACGGGATGGGCGCATTCTTGTTGGTGGAAGTAACCCACATGAAAAATACGAATTCACAAACGTCCTTTACCCAACTGAGCTCAGTCTGGAGGCGTTCTTTCCTTCTTACATGGACACGAACTCTCGTCCGAGAATAATCTTGCCCGCAGCAAACAATAATATTCAATATGGCCAACAATTGGATATCGTGTTCACTGTTACAGGCGTTGTGGATCCAAGCTCGGTATTAGTGACAATGGTGGCACCGTCATTTAACACGCATTCTTTTTCGATGAATCAAAGACTCCTCATACTCGACAGTGCAGGAATGGCTAATTTCAAGATTGTTGGGGGGTCAAGATACCAAGTTGCTGTGAAAGCTCCACCCTCTGCTAACATTGCGCCGGCTGGGAATTATCTTTTGTTTGTGGTTCATAAAGAGATCCCAAGTCCTGGTATTTGGGTTCATATACAGTGAAAAAGTTTTAAATTTCCATGCTTACTTATTTATTTCCTTCAACTATAAACTCTATGGTTGTTTGATTAAATAATAAAATGCTTCGATCAGTGAAGAAACACTAGGCGATCCCGAGTAGATTATGGATAATCTGGGGGTTAAGTAATGTTTCCCACGAGGGTTAGGTCCGGCAAAGAAGGATGTTCTTCTGATGACCTGCAAAACAGACACCGTGAGCTCGTCACTGAGAAGGGGGGGGGGGGGGTTCCTCCTTGTGACCACCCTCCGGCGTGAGAATCAGACTAGATTGCTCTGAATATAAGTGTATATTGAGAGAAATAGCTAGTGAAGGTAAGATACCAGATGATGACACCGTTCCAAGGTGTTGGAGTATTTATAGCCGAAGGTAGGTTTTCAAGCAGGTACAGCCAGCTGTATAATATTCCTGTTCTACCAACTATGGGCTACGCACGTGCCATGCTGGTTGGTGGGTAGGCAGCGGCTGATAGTGACAAGGCCGGCTGTGTACTGTTCCCTTTCCACCAACTGCAGGCTTTGTGCGTGCCACGACAAGGATTGGTGAGTAGGCAGCGGCTAATAGTGACAAACAGTACTAGAGCATGCTCCTCCTCGTACTGTTGTCGGTGAGCTGTCACCCTGTGATTGGTTCATGGGCTGCTTTGGTCAGATCTTGTCTATTTTGTCCATACCTTGGCAGGTAAAGTACAAAAGATCTTCCAGAAGCATACGGACTGGCTCATTTGGGCGGGAGTGTTCCTGCCTTGCTCATTCCTTCAGGTGACACTGAATTATTGAGTTAGTGCCTTGTGCGTGTAGCCTTGCTATTAGTGCGGGTAGCCTTCCCTGATGGCTTGTATCCGCAGCTGCGGGGACAGGCGGGGTACTTCACCATTGGGAGGCTTTCCCTGCGGGAACAGCTGGCGTACTGCGCGTAAGGTCTTCATCTCTGAGCATGGTGGATCCTGCGGAACCAGTTGGTCCTTGCGCAGACGTCCCTCTGCAAGGTGAGTCTTGCGGGTTCAACTGGGCTCTGCTGGGACCTTCCTCTTCAATCAGTTTATTTACTTTTATGCAAACTTTGTTTCATATATATATAACTTATTTACCTAGATATGCACATGGTTGTGTGATATTAATTAATTCATATCTATTAACTAAGATGAGGGTTAGGATTTGCGTTGTTCCACATAATCAAGAGCGAAGACCGGTGTTATACGGTTTGTTTGTACCGTCAGACGCGAACGTGTATGCTTATGCTTGTCAAGTATACACTTTTGTTATTGTAGGCTTCATGAATACAAGAAGAAAAAACAAAGAATACTTCTCCCACCGGAGATGGGTTTGTTTGGTTTTTTCATTTTGGGTTGCTCACTTGCTTGCTTTATGTCTCAATATGATAGGTAAATAAACGTATAATGGAAATATAGATAGAGGATATATGCATGCATATATATAGTATTAATCTTGCATGCATGCCAACCCAAAGTTACAATTTCATAGGCCATGACTGGAAACTTTAAAAATCATCTTGAATATCTATTAACTATGTGGATATTTACGAAGAGTTATAAAAGAGGAAAGTGAACATGAGACCGTTATACATTAACGTTAGATGCAAATCATTTAAACTATGTAGTTTTGTTCAATATCTAATTAAATCCCTTATATCCATAACAATCTTCTCCATCAATACCCCTTGTTACCTAAAAAAAAACTTGCCATCTGCACCTGAATTCCGAGCGTAATAGTTATCTCAAAAACTAAGTGCACCACGGGGTTAGTAAAAAAACTTGAGACCAGCTGGTTAGCAGCTTTTCAATTCTTATTGCATCATAATTCTTATCGCTATTATGTAATTTGATTTCAATAGGTCTTTGTTAATTCTTTTTTTAAAAAGATCCATCTTGTTAATTCTTTATATTTATTTGTACTATAACATCCATGTGCATTTTTTTTCTTTACATGGTAGATATATCAACATAGTTAGAAGTTTAATAATAGGTTGAAGCTTTTGAAACAAATCTAATTGGCTGTATTGATTCAGAAAGGCTTTTGGTCATTAATAGTGGTGCAGATTTTGAAACAAAGAAAAGAAATGGCATTGATTCTGCATTTTAGAAAGAAGCTAATTAATGACGTAATGAGAAAAATTTTCGATACTCTTGATGAGGCTTATGATTTCTACGATCGCTATGCGTTTTTACTTGAATTTGGAATACATACTCATAAGGCTTTTAAAATAAGACAACAAATGAGCATTATCAGAGAAACTATGTATAACAAAGAAGGTTTAAAGGATTTGAAATGTAAAAGTTCCATAGGAGACACTAAAAAACGTCGAAGGAACCGGATGTAAAGCATGTCTTCGGATTTCAAAAAGTTAAGATGGGAAATGGTTTGTGGATATGTTTAACAATTCACACAATCATGAGATTACAGTTACTCCGACCAAAGTATGAAACACTAGTCTCGTAGGAAGTTTCACCACTCATTGACCTGCAAATCTCTAATGGCAGAACGGTGTCAATCCGGGTTGAAACCTAGTGAAATCAAGAAGGTATAAATACCATGAAATATCCACATGAAAATAGTGATACATTAAAACAATGTTCCAACGTCTTAACTTATCAACGAAAACAATATAAAGGTAAGGAGTTTTACTGGCATATTAAACATTTCCAAGATAAATACTAGAAGCTTGTGGGTTTGTTTAATAACGGGTCTCCAAGAAATATTTTTTGTGCTGATAGGAGATCAAAAGACTTGTATATAAAATTTAGGGATGATGTTGCATTTGATGCCATATATATGACCAACAAATTTAAGATGCTATTTCCCCATTTGTCGGGGTGAATCATCATGGCTATGGCTAGTCCATACTTTTTGATGGTACACTATTGAAAAATGAGAAGCAATATACTTTTAAATTGTTATTTAAAAATTTCTTAAAGTGCATGTTTGATAAGTCTCCATCGTCGTTAAATAATGATCATAATAAAGCCATTTGCAAGACAATCAAAACATATTTTCCAAAAACTCGACATCATTATTAGTCATTGTTAGGGCATAGAATTTGTGCTGAGGATCCTCTATCCTTGAATACTTTATGGATCAATTATCCTTGTTATATGTTCCAGGTTATAAATGGTCAAGGATCCTTGGTATTATTTGTTTACTAATGATTGTATTTAAGTGGTGTTGTGTTTAATAGATATAACGGATGGACGACTTGGTCATCCTATTTTTGTGCTACTGGACGACTCCCGCACGTGGTCAAAAGAGTTGGAACGGCTAGTGGGAAGCGTGGCGTGATTATAAGAGATATAGTTAGTTGTGATTTTTTTATATAAACGCGTTATGATCAACTAGGTTGAGACACTCACTGATTAGGTCATATTCGCATACACTAGCTTAAAATTCTTAGCAACCACACACACTTAGCTTCATTGTATTCGTTGATCATAAACTCCACATTTGTAACCCTATTTTTGACATTAATAAAGGGGTGATAAACGATTTGTCATCACCCGGGGTTTTTTTTCCTTCGATCTAATCAAGATCAAGGGGTTTTTCCTCGCAACAAATCACGGTGTTTGTTTCGGTCAAAAATTAACAAAGTAATTTTGTGATGAAATTCATATGTGAGGTAGAGTGCTTGATCAAAAATATGTTGAACACAATGATTTGATTTCGAGGGAAAAAGCCCTTGATCTTGAGGATCTCCGGCACAAAAAATCTCCGTACGGTGAAAACTATCACCATCTATTTATTAATAAAAAAAAGGATGATTACAAGTGTTCGAGCTGATAATCGATCAATTGCTAAGTGTTACAATGAGTTTCAGTAGCTATGAGTGCGAGGTGTGTGTTCTAAATGATCAATTCAGCTCGTTTATATAAACAAAAGATTACAACTGAAATTCTGAGAAATTCGGGATAAACCCTAGACTAAGTCTTCCACTATCCATTGCTTCACACGTTCGAATTGACGGAGCCTCAGAAATAACCGTTGCAAACCCACGTCTCTTAGTAGCACATTAAACACGTGGTTTTGTTTGAAAAACAAACAAAACGATAAAGGACAGTTGGATTAGCGAAACATAATCCTCAGAATACTTGTATCGGCAGAATAGGCTGAAATCCCTAAAACATGAACAATCCTGAGGATAAAAATCTGCTCCCGACAGTGTTCATCCTTATTTCGTCTACACAATCATTATTGTTATCATAGCACTATACCTCACAATTACGGATTTGGTTACATAATCATAAATTGATTTTTGACCAAAACAATTTGGCGCCCACCGTGGGGCGATTTGTGCTATAATCCAGAAAATACCTTATCAATTTTCAATCTTTCATACCTATATCACCATCAGTGGCCTCTCAATCAACCTCTGCTTCATCAACCATGCCATCTTCGGTTCCTCTCTCATCAAGAACTTTGTCATCGATGCCTCCTCCAATCACGGTAGCACCACGGGCTGCTGTCGCTGGAAACAAGACGCAACTACCAGTCTTCCAGAGCTCGAATACCACTGCTGCCACTTTGGTGGTTAATACTAACAATGATGTTTCTGCTATGTTTTCACAGGTTAAAGCATACATGGAGAAGGAAAACAAGACTAACCAGAGGATCCTTCGGGAGATAGAAGACTTGAAGAGGACTAAGGGGCCAACGGAGGATCAAACTCCCCTGATGCCCAGGATGTTGGATTTCACCAATCCAGTGTCCTTCGGTCAACCAACTCAAGGATCATCCATCCTTCAATCGGGAGCCATGAGTCAACAAGCTCACGGATCCTCAATCTTTCAACAAGGATCATCCATCCTTAATCCGTGATCTATGGGCCAACAGGTTCAAGGATCATCGATCATTCAACCAGGTACCTCGGGGATATGCTACCAAGGATCCTACAACTTTCAGCCTCAAGGATCCTTCCTCCAAAATCAAGGATCCTCCGGAATTCAGCATCAGAGATCTTCAGAAGTCCATGAAAGAGATATTATCCCCATGCAGACTATCGCATCTGGTGGACCAACTCATGTAGCAGACACTTCTTACCTCAACCACTCTTCTGGGATGTCTACGTTCATGCAACAAAGAGGTAACTTGTATGATCCTATATCCTTATATGCTAATTGTGGTTCCATGCAGGATGCAGGTACCAACCAAGCCTTGGCTAAGGAACTGCAAAAACTTAAGGATATAATATCCAGCGTACCAGGGGTAATTCGTCCAATCCCTGAGATACCGAAAGGAAGCCACAAATTATCCAGATTTGCTCCACCAACCTGTGATGTGGAGATCCCGAAACGCTTTCAAACCCCCAACAAGAAAGTGTGTGATGGGACCACTGATCCTGAGGAGCATGTAGCTCAATACAGGGAAAGGATGGATATCAATCCAATTCTTGAGAGGCTCAAGGATTCTTGTCTATGCAAGGGTTTTGGATCCACACTATCAGGGTCTGCTTTAAAATGGCTGCTAAGTCTTCCTCCCTTTTCTGTTACTTCCTTCTCACATTTAGTTAACTTGTTCAGCAACCAATTTTATTGCAGTAGGAAATTTGAGAAGTTAACTAGTGACTTATATAGAATAGTCCAACCTAATGATGAATCCCTTAGGGATTTTGTCACGAGGTTTGGCAGGGAGGCCCTAGAAATCCCTAATCTTAACATGACTACAGCTGTAGAAGCCTTCAAGATGGGGCTAAATAGGGGCTCCCCATTTTATGACGATCTTTTGATGACTCCTTGCAGGTCTTTAGATGAAGTAAGGAACAGAGCACTGAGGTTCATACGGCTGAAAGATGAAAAAAGGATCCAAGAACGATTAGGGGCTCAAACGAAGCAAGAATCCCCTAACAAAAATAAAGGATCCTCATTCAGAAACAACAACTCGAAACCGTACTCCAAATTCAACACCCGAAATGTCCGAGCAGTTGAAGAAGGAGAGGATGATGAAGATTACCCCAGCATCTCAGAATATTGCTTCTCTGTAGATACTCATGGCTTGATTTGTGCCATGAAGGATCTAGGAGAGAAGGCAAGGTGGCCTTGAAAGAACGAGAAGTCAACGACCTTCAGAGACAAATCCAAATGGTGCGCCTTCCATGAGGATTTCGGCCATATGACGGACGATTGCATCGGTTTGAGGAGGGAAATTGGATACCTCCTAAGCAAGGGCCATTTTAAGGAACTGTTGGGAAGAAAAAAGTCAAGGATCCAGAATCCTGAAGAGGTTCCTCAAAAAGCAACTCCGCCCCCCACCAGATTCTCAAGTGACCAACTTCATCTCCGGTGGCTCAGATATTTGCGGCACTTCTTTCCCTTCAGTAAAAAGACACGCCAAAGAAACCAAGCTGGAGAATGGGGAACGACCATTCATATCCACCATTTTGATGACTGACAAAAGAATCTTCTTCGATGAAGAAGATAAATCAAACATCCAGGATCCACATCATGACGGTTTGATTCTCACTTAGTTTATTGTTAACCATTATGTACGCAGGATCCTAGTCGATGGTGAAAGCTCGGTCAATATCATCCAACACGATGTGCTTCAGAAGATGAATATCCCGGATTCGGAGATCATTCCGAGGACATCAGTGTTAGTTCGATTCAGTGGAGAAACCAAAAAAACATTGGGGGACATTAACCTCCCAATATACATCGAAGGGTTAAATTCTTATCAAAGATTCTGTGTTATTGATAACCTATCTTGTTGCAATGTTATTTTGGGCAGGCCTTGGCTACGTGGGATGAAGGCGGTAGCCTCTACTTAGCATCAGTGCATCAAACTACCGACCCCTTCGGAGTAGTAAGGATAGATTGTGATCAGCTAGAAGCCAAGAACTATTATTCTTCATCTATGAAGCCGAAAGCCAAACATACGATAGCATAGCAACCACAACAGCATCCTAGGGACGTGCTGGAAGCTCGGGAGCGAGACATAAAGAAGTATCCTTGGATCCCGAGGATCCAGATATGAAAGTGTTCCTAGGATCCAGTATCCCTAGTGAAATCGAGGAGGATTTAATATCCTTCCTAAAGCGAAGAAAGTCCACGTTTGCCTTCAGACATTCAGACATGACAGGTATTTCTAAGGAGGTAATTACTTACAAGTTAGGCCTTAATTTATCTGTTAAACCCGTCCATCAGAAGTGAAGGAAATTCGCTCCTGAAAGGAACTTGATCATACAAGAAGAAGTTGAAAAACTTCTTAAGTCCGGTATGATCAGAGAGGTTAAGTATCCTCGATGGTTGGCTAATGTGGTGGTTTTTTCTAAAATGAATGGAAAGTGGAGGGTGTGTGTCGATTTTACTGATTTAAACAAGGCATGCCCCAAAGATCCTTTCCCGTTACCACATATAGACTCTATGGTGGATGCAACGACAGGACATGAAATGCTTACCTTTATAGATGCTTCCTCTAGATTTCAACAAATTCAGATGGAACCATCTGATCAAGAGGATACAACATTCATGACTCCTACCCGCATATATTGTTATATTGTTATGCCGTTCGGACTAAGAAATGCAGGGGTAACATATCAAATATTGGTGTAACACCCCGGCTAAAGCGGAATACGCCCGAGTATGACATACATATTGCCCAAAACACATGTCACACTATTAAGTGACAATATTATCATTAATTAATTTAAACATCAAGTACACAAGTTTCTAACCAGAAATACAAGAAAATACAAGAACAATTAACAACTTGTCCATTTATTAATATAACCTAAGTTCTATTGTCTTCTCTGTTTCATCCTCTAATAATTATACCTGTAACATATATATAAAATAAAGTCAACTAAATGAATAGTTGGTGAGTTCACACAAGTTATGATATAAGTACATAAAAATCTACAATTCCATGAACAAATGTAAATGAGCAAGTAAGGTCCTTTCCAGTTGGGATTGTGCACCAACGTACTCGGATAATGAGGCCCTTTTCCACTCATAACAACAAATGTATTGAGCGCAAAGGGGGGCGTATGATCATACTATCTTGAAGTAATCCAAGAGCAAGTAATTTGTAGCAAGTAACAAGTAAACACACAAGTCCATGTAGTGAATTATAGTTTGTAAATAATGAATAAACAAAATTGAATTATTGATAGGATATATATGCTACCCCCAAAATAGTTAAAAAGGGTAAAAGGGGGTGTGAGAAACTCACCTTGAAGTTGAAGACAAACTTGCAATAAAACTGAAAGTGTGTAAATGAAACCGAATCAATTGAACTTCACAAACTAGAATTAAAAGTACAAACTAAAATATTAACTAACAAGTTATAAAGGTAAATAACTCGGGTTGTCGGGAACTGGAAGTGTTTAAATGTATGTTTTATTATCTTATGGAGTTTGATATTATACTTTAACGGAATTTAGCTTTGAAAATAATTATGTTAGCGTGATATGCAGTTTAATGAAATAATAGTTAGTAATATAATATTACTTACGAGATTAATATTGAATTTGAATATAATAATGTTTACGGGACTTTACCGGTATATTTTAGTTTAGTATAAACGTTGTCGTTTGAAATTTTATAGAGTTTATGACAAGATTGCATATATATTTATAAATTTATATCACGAATTTTAACAAACGTTCGGGTTGGGAAAAGCTTGGTTTTCGGATGAAAAGGTTATGGAAATAGTGGTGTTAACGAATATAAAGTTTAACAAATGAAACATAAATTATATAAATTAAACGAGTTTACAACGAATTTGACAAGTTTGAAAGATTGGTTTTGTAGGTGAAAGGCTAAAAAATAACTAATAACAATTTTTATTTATCTTAAAATAATTTTATTTAATTTATATAACTTTTATAGATTTTATTTGATTTAATATATATATTAGAAAGGTTTTAAAAAGAAAATCAAAAACTGAAAATGGCCTGACCCGGTTCCTCGTGTTCACACAAAAGAGACCTAACCAACTAGACGACTTTGATAATTGGTAAATATATTAAAACAATTAATTAAATATTATATCTCATGTTCATCATCTTCATCAAACAATCCCTAGTTTTTAATTCGTTCTTTTGGTTCCATATTTGTTTAATCTATGTTTGGGGTTTTGTTAATCGGTTTGAAACGAGTTATAACCTTATAAAACTTACTTGGATTGGTGCCGTAATGAAGGTGTGTGGATTTTTGCCGAAAAACCGATTTAGATAAACACTTTGATAATATCATAGAGGTTGTCTGCGAAATATTATGTTTTCAGTAGGTTTAGATCACGATTAGAGTCATACTCATGTGTTCAATTGAATCGTTTAATGTTTTATTCGAGTTATTAAGATTTTGATTATAACCCGATTAGTTTGGAGATTAATGGGTGTTTAATAGGTTGTTAATGATGTAATTAATCGTATATTATTGTTTGTCGTTTGAGGAGAAGTCGTTTGGTATGTTTACCGGATCAAACGGAGTATAAACGAATCGTTTTAAGGCCGCCGGAGCTTCGCCGGAAAAACGCCGGATTCCGTCGCCAGAAAAACGTGAGGGAGAAGGGTGGGGCTGGTATTTTATTAATATTATTATATATTTTGAATTATTACACTTTAACCGCTTTTCTTTCAAGTTATATTAAAATAGAAGTTAAAGTATAGTTTACAAAATGAACCTTGGACTTTGGAATGTCGTATATACTTAATAAAAGTTATATACTTTGGTTTATTTTCATATTATACCCGTATAGTACGGGAGTCGTTTAAGTATGCATGTTTGAACTTGGAGTTTCGTTATTGAACAATACAAAATAGAAAAAAACAAATAGTGACTATAATACGTCGTAAATATTATTAAATAAATAAACTGTAAATATATATAAAATAAACGAATGATACGAATACATCGAAACATAAAATGAATCGGTTGACGAACATATAAATACATACAACGAAGCTTGAATTACCTTTATATTAATACATATAAAAACCAAAAATTTAAAGCGGGTCGGATTTTCGGGTTTGAAAAGTAACGAATGTTACAATTGGTGAATATGATGTTCAAGGATCAGTTAGGCAAAACCATGGAAGTCTCTATAGACGACATGGTTGTTAAATCCAAGAGGGCTGAAGATCACCTTAAAGAAAGAAGCATTCAATATCCTTGACCAGTATAACATGAAACTGAACCCGTCAAAATTCCATTTTGGTGTTAAGGCTGGAAAGTTTCTAGGATATATGGTGACCAAAAGAGGGATAGAAGCAAGCCCAGAGCAGATAGAAGCCATCATCAATTTAAAGTCTTCTGTGAATGCTAAGGATGTCCAGAGGCTGACGGGAAGAATAGCCGCGCTCAATAGATTCATTTCCAGATCCTCCGAGAAGTGCAAAGATTTCTACGACATCGTTAGGAAAAATAAAAAGTTCGAGTGGACGGAGAAGCATGAAGTTGCACTTAAATCCTTAAAGGATTACTTATCCTCAGCACCAGCTTTGATGAAGCCTGTGGATGGAGAATCCTTATATCTATACCTAGTTGTTTCAGGGAATGAAGTGAGTGCCGTCCTCGTGAAGGATCACGAAGGTGAGAAGCACCCCGTTTATTATGTAAGTAAAAGTCTTTTAGATGCTGAAGCCAGATATTCTCATTTATAAAAACTAATTCTTGCACTTATTATGGCTTCTACTAAACTGAGACATTACTTTGAGACACATACTATTATTTTGAGAACTAATTATCCTGTTAAGAATGTTCTTAGAAAACCATAATTGTCAGGAAGGATGGCCAAGTGGGCTGTGAAGCTGAGTGCATATGATATTTAGTATGAGCCCAGAACAGCCATCAAGTGACAAGCACTCACAAACTTTGTGGCTGATTTCAGTAGCGACATGCAGAAGGAAGCTGATTTAGAAGTCCAGCAACTAGAAGAAACCAAGGATCCTTGGATCCTCTTTACATATGGAGCTTCCAATGTAAGAGGAACAGGACTAGGTATCCTACTGAAATCGCCACAGGGGGACATATTACCCCACTCTATAGCCTGTGAATTTCAAGCGACAAATAATGAGGCAGACTATGAAGCTCTTATCGCAAGTATACAATTAACCAAACGCATGAGGATCAGGTATCTTCAAGTATATATAGATTCGTTGTTGATAACTAACCACTTTTATGGCTCATATGCTGTTAAAGGTGAAAAACTAATCAAATATTTAGATGTTGTGAAGGAATTAGCAAAATCCTTCGAATTGTTTAGTACAGTACAAGTACCAAGGGAAGAGAATGCTGGGGCAAATGCTTTGGCAAATTTAGCTTCATCTTTGAAGATTCCAGAAGATACGAAGATCCCAATCATCCATATACTCTCGCTAGTAATATGAGAACAAGAAGTTGGGGAGATAATGACTGACAAAGAGATTGTACTTTGGGATCCATTATCCTCGAATAATCAAGGATCTTGGATCCTCCCAATCAAGAAGTACATTCAAACTGGAGAGATTCCAGTCACGGAGAATCCTAAGTCCTTCAAACTTAAGGTATCACAATACATTATATTACACGATATTTTGTATAGAAAATCTCTTGCAGGACCCTACTTAAGGTGTATCGAAGATCCTAAAATTCAATAGGTACTCAAAGACTTTCATGAAGGAGATGGAAACCACACATGGGGGAAGAGCATTATTCTCCAGGATACATAGGACTGGATACTTCTGGCCAACAATGAAGAAGGATGCAATGGAGTATTCAAAGAAGTGTGATTCTTATCAAAGGCATGCAAACATCCTTCTTCAGCCAACAGAACCAATGTATCCTATATCCTATTCACTGTCTTTCATGAAATGGGGAATGGATATTGTTGGCAAGTTACCAAAGGCACCATGCGGAAAAGTATTCATGCTTGCAATGACTGATTACTTTTCAAAGTGGATAGAAGTAGAAGCTTATGTTCAAGTACGTGAAAAAGAAGTGATATCTTTCATTAAAAGAAATATTATTACTAGATTTGGTATCCCTTCATAAATTAATTGTGACAATGGTTCCCAGTTTATCGGAAAAAGAACCACTAACTTTTGTAACATTTGGGGCATCAAGATGATTACTTCCACACCGGTTCATCCTCAAGCTAACGGCCCAGAATCAAGCAACAAGATAATCATCAACAATTTAAAGAAGAAACTAGGATCCAAGAAAGGCAAGTGGGCCGAAGAGCTACCTTATGTTCTTTAGGCTGACAGAATAACACCCAAGAATGCAACATGCCAAACACCCTTCTCATTGGTGTTTGGATCAGAGGCAGTAATCCCTACAGAGATGGTGGTTCCTATAGCCAGAACAAGCATCCGTGATCATGAGGCCAATAAAGAAATCCTTCTCGACGATTTGGATACCGTTGAAGAACTAAGAGATCTAGCCAAAATCAGGATGGCGGTATATCAACAAAGGGTAGCTGGGTCATACAACAAAAGTATAAGGATCGGAAGATTTCAAGAAGGATATCTGGTCTTGAGGAAAGCCTTCCGAAACACAACCAATCCTATTATCCTGCAGATGGGAAGCTAGCATCTAAGTGGGAAGGTCCTTATCTGATCGAGTCGGAATCAGGAAAAGGGACATATCATTTGCTCACTATGGAAGGCAACAGGTTACCAAGAGCACGGAATGCTATCCACTTCAAGAAGTACTTTTTCTTATCAGGATCAAGTATCCTCCAAAGATCAAGTATCCTTAATGGATCAAGGATCCTAAAATTGGTAATATCTATCTAATCACTTGTTCATTTTATATATTCTTACCATTAACCTAAGGATAATATATTCGTGACGTTTATCTTTTTCCAAGTTTGTAAGTAACAATGCAGGATATTAGTTAAAGGTTCAACGATTAAGAGGTTGGCCACCTCTCCTTCACATGTAAAGGTATCTTACTATTTTCCTTGGCCTAGCCCACGTTTAAGCTATGACCCCCGATGGTCATATCTTCCAAGGTTTAAAGGTTTTCACCTTTCTTATAAATTAGAGTTTCTACACTCTCTCCTGGAGCGCACACTATCCTACGTATAGTCCAGGGCAGCGGGACCAGTACACGCTTAGTGGCTGACAATTTTGTTGTCTTCGGCTATTCGAAGGATCCTACGATTTATGGTAGACGTACCATACCACCGTTTTATAACATTTCCATGTTATCTTACGTTTGGGCAAGTCCCCAGTTGACATTCGTATCTTTGGCCAGTCCCTAGTTTGGGCTTGTCCCCAGTTTTTGGGCCTGTTCCTAGTTTGGGCTTGTCCCCAGTTCACGGGCTTGTCCCCAGTTTGTTTATGGGCTTCTCCCCAGTTTGATGGGTCTAACCCCAATTAATCTTATAAGTTATTTACAACAGATGTCCTAAGTTCAACTCTGAGGATCAACACTTATGGATTCAAAAAACTTTAACTTACTTCTACAAGGATCACGAAAGAATCATTATTTATGGTAACTTAGGTCTAATCAGACCTCATGGTATGATTTCTACCTATTAATTTACATTTATTTGGTTAAAATCTTTGTAAACTTTGTTAGTTAAGGATAATATAATTCCTAGTTTATTTTTACAAGGATATTCTATCCTGAAAACTTTTATTCAAAGATAGTTCTTAAAATTCTCTATAAAGCTAAAACTATATTAAACTTGATTTGAATAACAGATGGTAACACATAAATAGTCAAAAGATATTATTTATTAAAAACTTACTTAAAATTACCAAAAGTTAACCCGGACTTCACCATTTAAACATGGACCATTCATCCGGGTTAAAGTAAGTTGCTACTAACAGTTTAACCGAGTGCAGGAAAATAGAAGTTAGGGGCATCAAAGGCTTCATCCCCACAAATAGAGGATCTATCCACCTTTGCTACCCCTTGAAATTGTCTTAAGGATCACAGATCCTTCCCCTAATCACTATTGTCTGTTACAAACCATTATCCATAAAAACATAATCAAAGCAAAATAAAAAACGGTCTCTGGCCTTGTCTTTGATATCCTTTATCGCCCGTTCAAGCAGCTTCCTTGCCATCTGCTGCACCTTTCCTTCCTTGGTCCTGACCACCGCTTCCTTTTCTCCGCTAGTTCCAGCTTCATTCCCGTCTGTCATCACCACATCCTCTTCACCACCAAGAGACACCAAAGTCACCTTCCATTTTTCAACATCCCAAGCAGCCCTGTCGAAAGCAAGATCACCAACCTCTGTCGCCATCTTGATCGTAGCCTGCAAAACTGTTCTTGCAGCCCACATCTTTTCCTCTGCAGTGGCATGCTTCACTTCCTCTTGGTGCTGGGCCTCTGTGGTGGATAACAGATACTCCAACCGCTTCTTGCCTTTGTTGAGCTGGGCTAGTTTTATCCTTGGTGACCGCTGCACTTTTCAATCCCGAGAGGCTATCACTCATTTGGCTCACAACCTTGTCATAATGATCTTTTCAAGTATTCACAGCCTATGACCATAAATTATGTAAAAGTTAGAAGACTACTGGATCGTCAAATTGAATATTACAGGATAAAGGATGCTTACAGTAAGGATCATATCGAAGTGAGTCTCAGGCTCTGAAGATATTTTTCTCTTGGAAGTTGCTGCTTTAGCTCGGGTAGTTGTGGTCTTTGGCTCGGAATTGTTAGCTGCCTTCAAAGCTTCCTTCTTGACAGTTTGAGGAGTGATCATACTATCAATGTCCTCCAAGGAAACTTGCTGGCAGATTTGTGAGATTTTTGAGCACCTGTAGGAACAAAGTAACAGTTAAGTATTCTATTTTATTTTATTAAATATACAAATATAAATCATACTTGACATGTCGGAATCTGAAGAGATTTCACAAAAAGCCTCGACGAATCTAGCTTGGAAGGTCCTGATTTCGGGATCCAGGGCAAGAAATCTTTTTGCTTTTTTTTTCTGTTCCATGTAGCTTGGCCAGAGAAACAAAGTTTTCAACTGTAAGCAAGGAAAAAGATTAAGAGTTAGATCAGTTATCACAGATTTTTTCTCTGTTAAGGATCCGGGATCCTACCCTTTTTGACCCAAGTTAGAGGTAAATCAGCCCCACCAGGCATGGAGTTTCGATTCACAAAGAAGAACTGATTCCTCCTGAAGGAATCGTTCAAAGTTACTTTTGAAAGCAGATTGGGTTGTCGAGGTTTAGACTTCAGCAGAAATCGGTTCGAGCCCATGGGTAGTTAGGGTATAAGGATGTGACAACTCTTGGACGCCGAAGTCGATCTTCTCCTCTTCTATGATTCTTTCGATAGTTCCTAAAACCCTCCAAATCATGGGCATGGCCTGGATATAAGACATGCCGGTGGAGTCGAAGAAACTCTGGGTAAAAGGAGGAAACATATACATATAACCAATGAGAAAAGGGCAGGCCGGAAAACAGACCCAAGTCTGTGATTAAACATCACATCGGATCAACGAGTCATATGGTTGGAAAACGGTTTCCGGTGGGAATAATGGTCGGAATTCGTCAATCTCAGGGTCGGTTAACTTGCAGATCTCCATGGACGGATTGGTGATAAGGTTCTGAGGTTGCATCTCCGATAACTCGGAGTCATCGGACTGGTCGGAATGTTTAGAGGGAGAAGAAGAAGAAGCGACAAACATCTCTAAAGAATATTATAAGAGCAAAGAGAAAGAAAAGGATACCTAATTGATGGCTGGATTATGTGGTTATAAAAGGGTTGAAGGGATCACATATATAGGCGGCTATAGTTGATAATAAGGGTTTTGGAAATAATTATCGCTGGCAACCGTCTAATCAATTTATCTTTTGCAGGGATTTGAAATTTCAAAATGACAGCTATATTGCATAAACACCCGCCATTTTAGGGGAACTTGTTAGGGCATAAAATTTATGCTGAGGTTCCTCTATTCTTGAATACTTTATGGATCAATTATCCTTGTGATATGTCCCAGGTTATAAAGGGTCAAGGATCATTGGTTTTATTTGTTTACTAATGATTGTATTTAAGTGGTGTTGTGTTTAATAGATATAACGGCTGGACGACTTGGTCATCCTATTTTTGTGCTACTGGATGACTCCCGCATGTGGTCAAAAGAGTTGGAACGGCTAGTGGGAAGCGTGGCATGATTATAGGAGATATAGTTAGTTGTGATTTTTGTATATAAACGCGTTATGATCAACTAGGTTGAGACACTCACTGATTAGCTCATATTCGCATACACTAGCTTAAAATTCTCTGTAACCACACACAATTAGCTTCATTGTATTCGTTGATCATAAAATCCACATTTGTAACCCTATTTTTGACATTAATAAAGGGGTGATAGACGATTTTTCATCACCAGGGGTTTTCTCTCCTTTGATCTAATCAAGATCAAGGGGTTTTTCCTCGCAACAAATCACGGTGTTCATCCTTATTTCATCTACACAATAATTATTGTTATCATAGCACTATACCTCACAATTACGGATTTGATTACATAATCCTAAATTGATTTTTGACCAAAACAGTCATGGCATATTAAGTGACACGAGACCGAAGATCTTTGGGCTATTAAAGTTTAATATGGTGATTTGAATAGCTACACAAACAATGGAAAAAAATAATGTTGAAGATTTTGAAACTCGTTGGAAAAGTTTTTGTGGCAAATACAATTTTCAAAGTGGCAGTTGGATAACCGAGATGTATAACCAACATAAATATTGGGCTAAATCCTTCTTGAAAGATTTTTTTTGCTTGCATGACATTAAGTTAAAGAAGTGATATGCTTCAAATTATACATAAATATTATATATATATTCGTTACACTTTTTAATACTTTTGAGCTAGTTTTTTTATTGAATAATGCTCTCAAATGGCTCATATTTTGATTTTAATGTTTTCAAAAGTTATTGAGCTAAAATGTTAAATTTTTATTAACTTGTTATTGATGAGGGTGTATGATGTCAGTAGTTAAGTATCTAGTGTCTGTAATCGAGTTAGTATGTTTTGTATTTATGGTTAAGCGAAGTTGTCTCACAAGTTCGCCTGATATAGGCGAACTTGTGGAACAAGCGAAGTTAGTGACAACTTCGCCTAAACATGTTAGGCGAAGTTGTCGAATGATATAAGGTTAGCCTACGGCTTGTTTGTAAGAGACGAGTTCAATTCGTGTAATCGGTGATTGATATATCACGTGTTATTAGTTGCAATACAACGTGTTCTTTGTTTATTGTAACGTGTGTTTGCTTGTGTTTAACGTGTATCGATTCTACGCTCGTATCGTCTTACGTAGGGATTCCGCACCTACGTAGAACGAGGTATTTCCGTGTAGATCCGGCTGGGAACCTTCAAGGAAGCTTTAAATTAATTTTATATATATTATTTGACTTAATGCCAGATTTATATATAAATATAAATAAATAAAGAAAAGAAAAAAAAACATGAAAGTATGGAATATTGGAATGCATTTGACTAATATGAGTGCTCAACTTTTGTTAGGTCACGAGAAAAACAGATGGAGTGTGGACTTGCACCTATCATTCATTTCAATTAATTTTTAAATGGGCTCGTTTAATACTCATGTATTTGAGTTGGGCCGAGGAAAGGTTAACCAATAATTGGGACTTGGAGAATATAAATGTGACGGATAGGTATTATTGATGAAGGGGAGCCGCAAGGGGAAGTCAAATTATATTATTTTGAAGAAGAGTGGCGGTTATCCTACTATACTATTAAAAAGATTAGATTGCCTCCACATGCCCCTTCTTTATTGGTCCATTACCTTTGTTTCCAAATATATCTTACTTCTCTAATTTTCTTAACAATTAAATAAATCAAAAAGAAATTAAATTACTAATAATTAATGTAAGCATTTAACTTTAAGTTTTAAAACCAGCTTTCCAATATTCAGTTGTTTCAACTTCAATACCCAGTTTCCTTGATATTCAATTCCTTTTAACCTAATCATCCAAATCCCTCTTTCAATCGGCCATTATTTTACATTGATCCTATGATGATTTCATTAGATCCTGCAAATATAATCGACACCGGAGTTTGGCTAAATAAGCGTGATCGACGATAAGATTGGTAGTTAGGACTTAGGAGAGTAAATAAAGTTGGTTTTAATGTTTATAGGTCTTGTGATTTGATCATTTTGATTATATTTTAAATAATAAATATTGAAGATACCAAACATGACAATTTATTAATTATGCATCTATTTGTGTTCAATAGTTATTATATGTTATATGAACATTAAGATTAACAAATACTATAATACCAACATTAAAGTTGTTATTTTAAATTTCAATTATTTGTATCTACGTATAACAAATAGACCTAAGTTTGAATAGTTTTTAAAAATTTAGACACTCACTTGGCTTATTATATTTGGAAACAACCAAATATTACTTATTAAATTAGAACTTTTATTATATAGACAGTAAGGCCATGGGGTATACTCTAACTCATACATAGGTTAAAGTGACATGACACTTTAAAGATGGATTAAACCACTCCCCAATTGTGTTAAGTGTGTTAAAATGGCCCATGGGTCATGCTTTTAACGGGTTAAAAGGAACAATATGCATTAATTATGTATTAATTACTAATTGATTTGTTATATTAATTATGTGTTAAATGGGGGTTAAACCATTTCCTTTGGATGACATAGAGTAAAAGAGAAAAAAATAAGTGATGTGGAGCTTATGTGAAATTAAGATGGGTTAGAGTATACCCTGTGGCCTAACTGACTAAATTTTGGTTTGACCTTTCTTATTTTATATATAAAATTCAAAATAGACAGTTAATTTTAAAACTTGTCTTATGTTATGCCTTTAATCTCGCAACCTTTCCCTTTTTTTACAAATGATGTTAATTGTAACATCCCGAAATTTCAAAGGTAATATTAATTACATTACTTATTAATAGATGGGAAGTTTACTCGGGTTATCAGGGAATAAATAAAAGAATAGGAGTTGGTATGGGTCGGGCTAATGTCGGGTAATGGAAGTGGGTTATGGACTTGGGTTAATTGAGATAGGTTAAATGAGAATGGGATTTCAGGGATATAAATACCCCCAAAATCCCAAAATATCTCATTTTCTCACCAAACTCCCTAACACACACTCCTTACACCCTCAAAACACACACATTCTAACCGATCAAGATTCGGAGCCGAGACCCGAGGTTTTGTTGATAGATCTGCGTTGGTAAGGTAAGAACATATCCAACAAAGCTAATATTACTGAAAATGGTTAGGATTGGATGGGTTAAACCGGACCCGAACCCAAACTGCCCAAATCGGACCTCTAAAACGTCGATTTTAGGCCGATTTGATGGTTAGGGTTTGTAGGCGCCGATCATACGATTCCGTGGGTACCAAAATCGAGTTATTTGGCTAAGAAACGAAGGAGTTATGGGCAAACAGATCTGCAGCGCGACAACTTCGCCTTCATCTGGGCAACTTCGCCTTCAAGCGATGAACTTCGCCTGCAAGCTAAGTTCGCCTGATGAACTTCGCCTGCAAGCCAAGTTCGCCTGATAAGTTCGCCTGAAGCCAAGTTCGCCTGATGGCAACTTCGCCTAAATGGTAACTTCGCCTAAAAGCCAAGTTCGCCTAAGGTTTAACTTCGCCTGAAGCCAAGTTCGCCTAAGGTTTAACTTCGCCTGAAGCCAAGTTCGCCTGAGGTTTAACTTCGCCTAAAAGCCAAGTTCGCCTGAGGTTTAACTTCGCCTGAAGCCAAGTTCGCCTAAGGTTTAACTTCGCCTGAAGCCAAGTTCGCCTAAGGTTTAACTTCGCCTGAAGCTAAGTTCGCCCGAAGGGTTAACTTCGCCTAAAGCCAAGTTTGATTAGAAAATAAATTATAAAGCGATAAGTTAAAGTAAGCTAATACTAGGCCACCAGATTAGGTCAGGCGAGTATTGATACGTGTAACTTGTACAGTTAGCCGAGCTCAGTTAAAGAAGGGATTTACAGCTCTCAGAAAAAGAAGCAGTATTCAGGTGAGTTTCTAGCCCCATTCCTTGTTATGTTTTCGGGGCTGTGTGCATACTCGATGTGTTGTTAATACATTTATCCTAAGTGATAAGTGTATGTCATATGTGATAGATATGAATGATTGTTGTCGGTACGCGAACGATCTTCGGATATTGCGCGTAATGTCAGGTTAAAAATAAAGGTACGAATATTATATATCGTAGATGTATGAATGTTCAAATGAAAACTTGTCGGGGCGTGAACGATCTTCGGATATTGCACGTAACGACAAGGGGTATGGTTGTTAATGAATGAGGTAAAGAATGCCTAGAGTGTTCTTATGTTATAATGTAAGTATGTGTGTATAGGTACACGAATGGTATGTGATTTGTGTGATATGTATGAATGATTGCTTGATGGTACGTGAACGATCTTCGGATATTGTACGTACTGTCAGGTTGTAACGTTATAAATATGGTAAGTATGATATGTATGTTTATGTATATGAACGTAATAAAGTTAATAAAAGAAGGAAATGACGGTTGTATGGTTGTATGGTTACGAAAAGGGTACCGAGCCCTAATAATACTCGAGGTAGGATGTATGGTTGTATGGTAATGAAGAGGGAATCGAACCCTACTAATATTCGAAAACCAAGGGACCAGACCCTTATAATATCTGTGATGTTAGGGACCAGACCCTTATAATATCTGTGATGTTAGGGACCAGACCCTTATAATATCTGTGATGTTAGGGACCAGACCCTTATAATATCTGTGATGTTAGGGACCAGACCCTTATAATATCTGTGATGTTAGGGACCAGACCCTTATAATATCTGTGATGATAGGGACCATACCCTTATAATATCTGTGATGTTAGGGACCAGACCCTTATAATATCTGTGATGTTAGGGAATCGAACCCTTCTAATATTCGAAAACTAGGGACCAGACCCTTATAATATCTGTGAGGTTATAGGGCGAAAGGCTCTTTAAAACGTATGACTATGAATGTAAAGAAAGTATGTAAGTAAGAAAGAAAGTATGTAAGTAAGAATGATGGTATGAGTACTTATGTGTGTATGAAAGAAAGTTATGAGGTTAAGTACGTATGTATTGCATGATATTGTATGATTAACTAGAACTCACTCAGCGTAGCTGACTTTTAGTATGCACGCAGGTGAGCTGATTATAGAGTTAGCATGAGGATGACACACGGCATGGATTGAACGGCTGGCATCTGAAGAAAGAAGTAAAGATGTTTTAAATATAAAGTTTTGTGTTATGGTATCAAAGAAAAGATTTAATGTTTGGTAACAAATGATTGATGTTTTATATTCCGCGAAAAGTTTTAATAAACTCTGATTTGAAGAACTGTGTTTATGAGTAAATCCGACGCTAAAGTAGGGTCACCGGGTTCGGGGCCTTACAAGTTGGTATCAGAGCATAAGTTCGAGAGATTTAAGCATCCTACATGCTTAGACTCGAACAGAAAATGGGATTTAAGTAAGAAAGGAAAGAAGATGCCAGTTCAAGAATGCCATGTGTCGCTCAAGCAAGATCAGTAAAGGTAAAGTGTATGATTAAATGATATATGTTAATGAGAAAGAAAGGATATGTGAACGATAGGGATAGGAATAATTGATTGTTTGATTTGACTAACTGCTTAAGTAGAACCAGCACAAATAGACTCATAAAGGGAAGTGTATAGGACACGGAAAGCAATGTGATCAGCTAGTCACTGCTGGCCACTGTTATTACCTGTTAGCCTTGCTATCCTTGTACTAGATAGTTCCTTGAGTGATGATGTTTGTGTTTTCCCTTAGAATACTAATGGCTGGAGCAAAAAGGTTTGTTGGTAAGGGAGGTCACACTGGACGTCCTCTTGGAATACGCGTTGTCCGAGAACCTTCTGAAGAACTAGTTACTACCACGAAAAAGGATAAAAGTGAAACTTTGCAAGGACCAAGCAGCAATGAAGGGTATCAGCTGGATCCTGTTACTCAATTTGCCATTTCTTACGCTGTGGCTGCTGCAGAGAAGAAATTTCGTACTGACAAGTCTGCCGAAAACCATGCAAGGGCCACTGAGAAGGCAGGAGGAGACGGAAAGAAGGGTGATGATTATAAGGGAGGAGCGAAAGGAACCAAAGGATCTGTAGATGTCGTGGAGTATGCGGGGAAGAAGATACTAAAGGTCGCGGGAAGGGAAACATGCAAAGTGTGCGGGAAGATGCACCTAGGAGAATGCAAGGCTGGTCCAAATCAGTGCTACCGATGTGGGAAGAAGGGACACATAACTCGTGATTGCACCGAGAACCAGAAATGTTATAAGTGTGGTAAGTCGAGTCACTTAGCTAGGGATTGTGGGGGAGCAAGAACGGTGGGGGAAAAGAAGAAAAAGAACCCAACTCCAGAACCAGAGGAAGCCGATGAGGTGGATCCACGCAAAAAGAAGGCAAGGCAAGAGGGGTTCACTGCTTGTGAAAAATGTGGGAAGAGACACCCCGGAGAGTGCAGAAAGGGATTAGGTGTTTGCTACAGGTGTGGAAGAGCAGGACATTCCTCTGGGGAATGTGATGATTACCATAGGTGTCACAACTGTGGAGGACGTGGGCACCTAGCAAGGGATTGCAAGAAGCCAAAGGAAGGACATGAAGGAGAAAAGAAGGAGAAGAAATGGGCTACCTCTGCTAAGCGGTCTGGCGAGATGGTGACAACAACTGATGAGAGGAAGGCCAAGGTTGGGAACAAGGATGCGTGTAAGACATGTGGGCGAGTGCACCAGGGAGAATGTAAGACTGGGACAGACAGGTGCTATCGGTGTGGAAAGAGTGGGCATTATTCTCGAGAATGCCCTGATCGTCCAAAGTGCTTCAATTGCGGAAAAGCTGACCACATGGCTAGGGATTGCAAGGAATCAGGGGCGGTAGGTGCGAAAGGATGAAGACTTTGGGAAACTGCAGAGAGGAACACCTGATGAAGGAATAATTGCTCATGCAATGGTTTATTTAAATTACTTTTGCTTAAGAACTTGTTTTGTGTTAAGGTTTAAAACTTATGTTTATCTGTGGCGTGTAATTATTTTGAGTTTGGTTAAGAATGATTATTATGTTATGGTGAAATGTTGTTTTAGACAATAGTGTTAAAAGTACTAATCGAAACCCTTAGAAGGATGAGATGAGTCTTGGTGCATCGAGGGTCTCATGGACAAGCTACCTTAAATAGCTAAAACACATGACCACCATTCGATGGCTGTAAAGTCGGAAGTAGGAAGGGTAACTCAGAAAGCGAAGGCAATTCTATAAAACGTGTATATGTAAGAAGTTTTCCTTTTATAGGGAATAAGTTAGGTTTCGGGGACGAAACCTCTTTAAGGAGGGAAGACTTGTAACATCCCGAAATTTCAAAGGTAATATTAATTACATTACTTATTAATAGATGGGAAGTTTACTCGGGTTATCAGGGAATAAATAAAAGAATAGGAGTTGGTATGGGTCGGGCTAATGTCGGGTAATGGAAGTGGGTTATGGACTTGGGTTAATTGAGATAGGTTAAATGAGAATGGGATTTCAGGGATATAAATACCCCCAAAATCCCAAAATATCTCATTTTCTCACCAAACTCCCTAACACACACTCCTTACACCCTCAAAACACACACATTCTAACCGATCAAGATTCGGAGCCGAGACCCGAGGTTTTGTTGATAGATCTGCGTTGGTAAGGTAAGAACATATCCAACAAAGCTAATATTACTGAAAATGGTTAGGATTGGATGGGTTAAACCGGACCCGAACCCAAACTGCCCAAATCGGACCTCTAAAACGTCGATTTTAGGCCGATTTGATGGTTAGGGTTTGTAGGCGCCGATCATACGATTCCGTGGGTACCAAAATCGAGTTATTTGGCTAAGAAACGAAGGAGTTATGGGCAAACAGATCTGCAGCGCGACAACTTCGCCTTCATCTGGGCAACTTCGCCTTCAAGCGATGAACTTCGCCTGCAAGCTAAGTTCGCCTGATGAACTTCGCCTGCAAGCCAAGTTCGCCTGATAAGTTCGCCTGAAGCCAAGTTCGCCTGATGGCAACTTCGCCTAAATGGTAACTTCGCCTAAAAGCCAAGTTCGCCTAAGGTTTAACTTCGCCTGAAGCCAAGTTCGCCTAAGGTTTAACTTCGCCTGAAGCCAAGTTCGCCTGAGGTTTAACTTCGCCTAAAAGCCAAGTTCGCCTGAGGTTTAACTTCGCCTGAAGCCAAGTTCGCCTAAGGTTTAACTTCGCCTGAAGCCAAGTTCGCCTAAGGTTTAACTTCGCCTGAAGCTAAGTTCGCCCGAAGGGTTAACTTCGCCTAAAGCCAAGTTTGATTAGAAAATAAATTATAAAGCGATAAGTTAAAGTAAGCTAATACTAGGCCACCAGATTAGGTCAGGCGAGTATTGATACGTGTAACTTGTACAGTTAGCCGAGCTCAGTTAAAGAAGGGATTTACAGCTCTCAGAAAAAGAAGCAGTATTCAGGTGAGTTTCTAGCCCCATTCCTTGTTATGTTTTCGGGGCTGTGTGCATACTCGATGTGTTGTTAATACATTTATCCTAAGTGATAAGTGTATGTCATATGTGATAGATATGAATGATTGTTGTCGGTACGCGAACGATCTTCGGATATTGCGCGTAATGTCAGGTTAAAAATAAAGGTACGAATATTATATATCGTAGATGTATGAATGTTCAAATGAAAACTTGTCGGGGCGTGAACGATCTTCGGATATTGCACGTAACGACAAGGGGTATGGTTGTTAATGAATGAGGTAAAGAATGCCTAGAGTGTTCTTATGTTATAATGTAAGTATGTGTGTATAGGTACACGAATGGTATGTGATTTGTGTGATATGTATGAATGATTGCTTGATGGTACGTGAACGATCTTCGGATATTGTACGTACTGTCAGGTTGTAACGTTATAAATATGGTAAGTATGATATGTATGTTTATGTATATGAACGTAATAAAGTTAATAAAAGAAGGAAATGACGGTTGTATGGTTGTATGGTTACGAAAAGGGTACCGAGCCCTAATAATACTCGAGGTAGGATGTATGGTTGTATGGTAATGAAGAGGGAATCGAACCCTACTAATATTCGAAAACCAAGGGACCAGACCCTTATAATATCTGTGATGTTAGGGACCAGACCCTTATAATATCTGTGATGTTAGGGACCAGACCCTTATAATATCTGTGATGTTAGGGACCAGACCCTTATAATATCTGTGATGTTAGGGACCAGACCCTTATAATATCTGTGATGTTAGGGACCAGACCCTTATAATATCTGTGATGATAGGGACCAGACCCTTATAATATCTGTGATGTTAGGGACCAGACCCTTATAATATCTGTGATGTTAGGGAATCGAACCCTTCTAATATTCGAAAACTAGGGACCAGACCCTTATAATATCTGTGAGGTTATAGGGCGAAAGGCTCTTTAAAACGTATGACTATGAATGTAAAGAAAGTATGTAAGTAAGAAAGAAAGTATGTAAGTAAGAATGATGGTATGAGTACTTATGTGTGTATGAAAGAAAGTTATGAGGTTAAGTACGTATGTATTGCATGATATTGTATGATTAACTAGAACTCACTCAGCGTAGCTGACTTTTAGTATGCACGCAGGTGAGCTGATTATAGAGTTAGCATGAGGATGACACACGGCATGGATTGAACGGCTGGCATCTGAAGAAAGAAGTAAAGATGTTTTAAATATAAAGTTTTGTGTTATGGTATCAAAGAAAAGATTTAATGTTTGGTAACAAATGATTGATGTTTTATATTCCGCGAAAAGTTTTAATAAACTCTGATTTGAAGAACTGTGTTTATGAGTAAATCCGACGCTAAAGTAGGGTCACCGGGTTCGGGGCCTTACAAGTACAATTACATTTGTTTAATATTGCATTTAAAAACTTTTAAATACTTTCTATTTTTGTTTATGTGTTCTAAAATACTCATCTATCCCATGTCTCACTATCGATTAATTGTATATATTTGGGTCTAAGACTCACATCTTCCACATCGTATCAAGGTATGTTTTCAATATCGTTTCATTAATATATAAAATTTTGAAAAAAGGAAGGGACTGTAACGAACTGTACTGAACGTTGGATTTGAATCACAGGCAAACGATGTTAAGCACATAAGTGTATTCATGCGTAACATATATGGCAAAATGATCGGTCAGGTTTTCCTTTCATATTTTATTTTGTTTTTTTTTTCTTCTGGTTTTAGAAGGAGAGGTCAAGGATATATCAGTCATAGCACGTGCCAAGTTGAAGACGATATTTGCCAAAAGGAAGGTAAAATATGGCATTATCTACACCATATTCGACCTTTTGTTTAGACTGGTTCAGGATACGGTGATTTTAAAGTTCAATATGTCATTAAACGGGTTTTTCTTTCATATTTTTTTTGTTCTTTTTACTGGTTTTAGATAGGAGAGGACAAGGATATATCAGTCACGACACAAGTCAAGTTGAAGATGATATTTGCTAAGAGGAAGGTAAAATATGACATTCTCTACATCATAATATATTTTTTTTGGTTCATAATACTAATACTCTGATTTTATCATTTTAACAATGAATATTTAATTCAACGGGTTTTTCTTTCGTATCTTTTTCTATTTTGTTTTCTTGTTTTGGATAGGAGATGACAAGGATATATCCGTCGTGGCATATTGGCATGCGTCAAGTTGAAGAAGATATTAGCCAAGAAGAATGTAAAATATGACATTCTCTACACCATAATCTACTTTGTGTTAAACGGGTTCATGATATTACGAATTTAAATATTTAAGATATTTAAAGTATATAAAATAAATAAGCTAACCTTCTAATCTAGAAAGAGAAGAAATGGCAAAGAAAATATATATGTGTGTTGAAAGTAGAATGGTCAAAGAATGATGGACCTGTTGTCCATAGGGGCGGGCCTGTTGACCCTCAAAAGTTCGGTGTTGAATTGGCCCGTATGGAAGTTCGAACCTTTATCGTTACTTTTGGTAACTCTAGAAATTTGGTCAGTTTGGATCTTTCACTTCAATAATATGGTTGGTTTAGTTGATGGAACGTTTAGATTTAAAACATAATTTGTTAGAGATGAAAGGCTTTTATCTATTTCATAATAAAGTTGACAGGGATGTTTGATCTTTGAGAGGTAGTAATTGGTATGGTTGTTTTTTCAACTAAATAATTATAACCTGATTAATGTTTTTTTTTAATCTTTGCATATTTTGTTCAAAATGTTAATGCAGGGGTTGATAGGTTGTTTTAATACAGTTACGATCCAAAATAAGTTGAGTAACTATCCAAATACAGGTACATTTTGGCACAGGTTGGATTGACCTATAATGGTTTTTGTCCAACACTTACTAAAACTTTTTATGCACTTAGCGTAATTTATGTCCACAAAAGTTAAAGGATATAATATCGATTTCACATAGATACATCGGTTTAGTTTGGACAACCGAGAAGTACAAAAGGTGAATTGAACTATGGGCCTCGAAGATAAAGCTTAGAGTTAAAATTAAATAGTTGGTTTATGTATTCAGTGTTATGTGCCGATTTGAATTAATAATAAAAGAGTTGAAGTATACTATTTTATATCTGCGTGTTTTGATTTATTTTTGGTTTAATCCAATTTGTTATTCGGATAGAAATCATATCATTAATTTATATACTTTTTTACCTTTTTGTTGGGTCAATAAAATTGATATGAAAAGGCTGGAATCTTCTCAACCTCCTCAATAATAGCGAAGTATGGACCTTGAGCAAATTCAAGCACTTCGAGCAAAGTTTTCACTATCCCGAGCAAATTATATTATGCGAGTAAGCTTATCTTCTTGAAGTTTTCTAAGTGTCAAGCTTCGAGCAAGCTATACTTCGTCAAGCAAGGTTGTTATTCTATCAAGTACAGTTTTCACACAAGCAAACACTTGATTGTCTGAGCATAAACCAAGTTTACAAGCAAGCTTGGTGGGTCGAGCAAAGATAAAATAAATGAGGATCTCAAGTTTTCCTGTGAGAAGTAAGTGGATTTATTCTAAGTATTTCTCCAAGCAAAGTTCAATCTCGAGCAAGTTATAGTACCAGAGTATACTTTGCTTGCTCCAATAACCGTTAGTGAAGATTGAAGAGATCAAGAAAAACAAGTTAAACAGAAGACAATTTCACGTTATAGTTTGTTTTGCAATTACCATTAACAAAGTAAAAGCCAGTCTCCCACAAGATTGAGATATACTTGAGAGACCTGATGTTTACACATGGTCAATTGTATGTAGCTTGATCGAGAGTGAAGAGTAAATACGGTGTTAAAATGCTTATTTTAAACAACAAGATATAGCTACAAACAAAACAACAAATATGTTTTATAAGAAAACTTTTAATATTTTATGAACTTTATGTTTTTAAGTTTTCAGTTATGTTTGTAAGCATCGTACTATAAAACTTACTTTTTCATAAATTTATGTTTTTAATAGCTTTGTTTTCATATTCTATCTACTACATTTAGAATTGGGGGGTCAAAATTAACTTACCATTTGTATTTTTTTAAACACATTACCTTTTGTATGTTTTTAACATGAATATATTTTTAACTAAGGTAGCCACAAACGGTTAGGACGTCAACAAACAGACACATCCTATGAGAATGAAACATGTATACTTAAAACAGAGGAACAATTTTAAGAACGGAACCGTCCTTTCAAAGGCACAACTTTTACATTTGTGATATGGCGGTTATATTGGACAATAAACATTTAAAAGAAACACATAAACCAATATGTTAATTAGTTCGTAAATGTAACGCTTCAAAATCCCACATTTTTTATATGACGGTTATGATCAACCGTCGCGTTATTTCTCTAATAACCAGTGGCGAAACCAGAACTTTTTACTTGGAGGGTCTTAATAGAAATTTTTTTGTACATTAGTAAGTGTACATCAATCACTTTTTTTGGCATGTATTTTAACCGAATAATCTCTTATTAGTTTATGCAATGTCGTGTCACTAACATTTATATCATCGGATATGTTATTTTCCTCTCGACTTCTTTTATAATTATCTTAATTGTGCAAATTTGATTCATACTTGGTTTATTTTATTTTATTTTTCAAAATATCTTTCTAAACAAGTATTTACATATACTTTTTCTGGACCGCCTAGCTCATACACTCTTAAATACTCTAAATTCACGTGTATGTCCACAATTATACAAACGCCCGTCACTAAAAATGGAACTCATTTATATACAAACAAATACGTATAGTTTATACACAAAATATCATACAAAAATTATGACATCATTTATATAAAATAAAATCTAAAAGCTTCTGTATTTCACTCAACCAAATAAAAATTATTTAATAAATTAATAATAAACAATAAAAAAACAAATCAACACGGAAACACAAAATAGTTTTTTAGCCTGAGCAGTGCTACAGTAGCCGTAAGTGCTCTAAAATAACATAATAGTTCTTTTAAAGCCCACAGTCCAATAATAAAAATACCAAATAACCACACATTATCTTCATCTTTCTTCTCTTTATTTCCAGACTTAACATATCGGAATTCACGTCGGAGCTCCACTCACTCATCAGCTGGAACCTTCAAACTTATCTGCTTTTCCCTTTTATCTTTAATGCTTTAACGATGATAACCAAGATGGTCAACAATAAGAAACTTTTTTGGCCGAGTAATCCAGTAGGCTTACAATGTCGCCGGCCGGAGGGTCGATGGACCCTTCTGACCCTCCCGTAGATCCGCCCCTGTTGTAAGGTGATGAGTTATTCATGTGTTTTGGTCAATTGCATGCTAGGATAGATAGTGACAATATTCTTGCTTATTGTGTTGATCCATGTTCATAAAGTCATGTTTAGCTTATCAAGTTATCTAGGGTTTAGTGTTTCGTAAGATTGCTTGCTTTAGATACTATTAATTAACCCTAATTGATGACTTTGCGGAAATCAATATAACTGATTGCTTAATAATCTAATAACTGTTCTTTGGGATTTCGTTTGATTCGGTCAAGGGTCCTTTAGGGTTTGTAAGATGAATATGTTTAGAAATCAGTTTCCATATCATGTTATTTGTCCATTGCTTGATGATTGTTGATACATGGGATTCTTACCTAGGTAGATTCCTTCTCTTATTGATTTCGATCTTGTGTTTAGTTGCTTGTTTCTCGTTTACTTGTTTATTTAATTTCCTAGTTTAATATTAGTTTAAAAACCCCCTTAAAACATTAATAATAAATAGTCGTGTCGTAAGTCGAGTCTAATTAGTTAATTAACGTAATTTATAGAGTCATGTGGGTTCGATATTCCGGACTTACTTAGCTTAGTACAATTGACCGGATCACTTGCCGGTGTTTTGTTTAGTTGAGTCTTAGGTCTAGTTTGTATTACTTGTTTAATTTAGTTAATATTTAATTGACTGTTTTGACCACATCAGCGACCGAGAGGTAATAGGGAGCCGGTTTGTCTCACGTCTTTATTCGGTTAGGTTAGAATTGCGTGAGAGCGGGTTTTGGTCTTGTTTGGTTTAGTTTCGTGTGCAAATATGTGTCTTAAATCGGGTTAGATATTGTTACCCTTTATCCCTAGAATTGCTAGTACCAATTTTAAGCGGGTTTTGTGCCGTTGAGTCCGAGAGGAGATGCGTCATTAGGGTACCTTAGTAATCTTTTCCGGTGCATTTATTCAATCTTCTTAGATTTGTGAGGGTTAGTTGGTGAGACCGAGAGGTAATCTAGCGAACTTTAATGAGCCTTAGTTGATTATTTTAAGATCCTGGTGTCGTGTGATTAGTTAATTCCATTAGCCGCTGAACTGTCAATAGGATTCTTGCCTAGGTAGTCGTTTCTCCATATTCGTTAAAACCTCGTTATGTTTTCTAGTTAATTCCGTTAAGTTAAGTAAGTTAGTTAAAATAATTAAAATAAAATAAAATAAATAAAATAAAATAAAATCAATTAAATATTATTAGGTAGGACTTGGATTAGGGTTTATAATATGAGCCGTTCTCACGTGTCTTCGAGTTCGATATCCGGACTTTCCTTTTGTTTGCTATACGCGACCGGTACACTTGCTGTTTGTGTGAACTAGGATAGGTTGTTTGGTTTTTTTAAAGCTTAGTCGCGATTCGTGTTATATATATATATATATATATATATATATATATATATATATATATATATATATATTATATATATATATATATATTCGCACATCAAGAAGCGAGAGCATTCCCTCTTTTTTTATGGATATGTGAATTCAAATACCATGTTGAATGAGTTTGTAGTATAATATGATAAAACTGTTGAGGCTTGAAGGCCATTGAAGAATATGAAGACTTTGGGTGCATGAATTCAAGCTGATTTGTTATTTTGTTAGTCCGATAGACCCAAAAGCGGGTTCACATTTTCACTAAACAGCTCTTTAAAATATTCACGAAGGAATGGAACCAAGTTACCTTCAATTTAACTCATGAAAAAATTGACAAGAATTTAGAAGAAATCAACTATTAGTTGGAAATCTGATAAAATATATTGGAGAAATATTAATTTTAGTCTCTCGGATAAGTTAGATGATGTTCAAAGTCTGAAACATATAGGATGTAATGCAAGCATATCTTATATTTATATGTATTAAAGAAAACAAAATATCCCAACCCTCCTTATCATTATATTTTACCTAAATGGATACTTAATACTTGATATAAGTTGGTTGATTACAATATTAGGATCGAAGACATGCATCGTAACTACAAGAAAAAGTGCTTTTTGTAGCGACATTTGTCGCCACTAATACATGGGTTTGTCACCGCTAATGACGACATGTTGACATGATTGGTCGCCACTAATTCCTCGCCGTTGGTGTCATTTTCTGTTGCTGCTGTTGAGAAATGTCACCGCTAAAGGCTCGCCAGAGATTTTGCCAGAAATAGGACGGAGAAGAATTTCCATACTTCTAACGCAACAAAACACGCTTGTTAGTTATACTCAACTTAAAAACAAAAACAATACACAATCTGTTTTATTATAATTAGATAAACACTACATCACTTCTTACAAAACATAAGATAAAATTAAACAAGCTGAGAGATACTATAGAAACTTCAACGGTGGTCGACGATGTCAGAGCTTCAAGAAGGTTGTTAACGCTGACGTTCTCGGAACATCAAGAAGGTTGATCACAATAACAGTGACAAGTATGTGTCAGAGCTTCAAGTAAATTGTTGACGGTGATGCCGTCAGAGCAAATCAAAGATGGGATTGTCTTTGAGTTTTATGACGTTGACCGTCTCAGAGATTTAAGGAGGTGGTTGACAGGGTCGACGGCGGTGGAGCTTCAGCGGTTTGCGTCTTCGATTGTGGCTGAGCTTCAACGGTGGTGGATGAAGTCGGTGGGGTTGAAGAAGATGATGGTCAATGGGAGGAAGATTTCATCTTTATTTCAAGGTTTAAAGATAGGGATTTAAACGGCGAAGGGTTTAGGTGACGGAAATATAGATGTAAAGATTGGGATGTGAAAGGTCGGGTCTCCAGTTGTTGGATTTTGATCTAATCAAGGGTCAGAAAATGATTTCTTAACGTCACACAGATCGCGAGTTTCAGCGAGGACGCCTTTAGTGACGACTGTGAGCAATAGTGGCGACGCTTGACGATGTCGTCACTAATGCTCAAAGTCGCCGCTAAAACTCAGATTTTTTGTGGTACGTGGGAATGAGGTTAGTGCATTAACTCTATGATGTGTTCAACCAAATTTTAGAAAAGTGATCGAGCATGCAAAAGGCTCTTCATCTAGATAAGGAAACTAAATACCATGTGTCATTACATTACCGGGTGTCTAAAAAAGAAGGTAAGATTTTCATTTATTAATAATTAATCGCCATTTTTTTAAAAAATAATTCTCATGTTTAATTTCTTTTTCTTTTAGGCAAAAGATGTTTTATTAGAGAGAGAAGGATGATTTTTGGATGTGTTTGAAGATAATTTGGAAATAGAGATGGGCTCAAAAAATCGGAACAAACAAAATACATATAAAGATGAGTGTTAGGATTCGCGCTCCCAAGAGAGAAAGTGGGTGTTAGGGTTTGTTTGTACCATTAGACACAAGCGTGTATGATTGCCACGCATATAAGAAGACATTAACTATCATTCTCCCTCCTAAGATAGGATTGTTTTTTTGTTTAATTTGGGTTGCTTGCTATGTGTCTCAAAGCATTCACAAGAAGCTTCATATTCAAAGGTTTGGATCTATGTGTCATCACATGGACAAAGAAGTGATAAACTTTATTGTTGTGGAGTCAAGTTTGTGGGGGTGAAGTCCTTGTCTACAAATTTGAGGGGGGACAAAATGGTGGTCCATTTTCTCAGTTCTTCTCTCTTTCACTCTCTCTCTCTCTCACATACACAAATATATATATATATATATATATATATATATATATATATATAGTGAGGATCCTAAGATAACTTTTTGAAATTATGAATTTTGAGAAACATTTTAAACCATTAAAAAAACATCCAAATTTTTTTTAAAAGAAATAATAAAAATAATTATTAACAAAAAAATAATTGAAAAGGTAAAAAAATCAAAACATTTATCTAGCATCCCAGTTGAAAAAAAAAACTTAGTTGTACATATACGTATATTATCATTTAATCTCTAGTTACAAAATGTACACATATGTATATTATTATTTATTTTAATTGTATATATATGCGTATAAAGAAAAACATATATTTACAAATATGTATGTACAGGGTGGGGTTAAAATAAGAAGTAGAGCGTGTCTAAGAAGTGTAAGAAGTAATTTGGTGCATTAGATATATTGATCTGATGGTGGATTGGAAAGTGTGTTTATTTTGTGATGTGTTTATTGTGTAGTGTGTTTTATTAGATATAGTGGTGAAAACACAGTTTCTACACTTTTTAGGAAAAATCTACTTCTTATTATAACCTTGCTTTGTATGTACATATATGTACATACTTGTTTAGAATTGAAATAAGTATTCATATATATATATATATATGTATAAACTGGCTAAACTGAAAACAATTTTAGTATTATAAATTTTTTACTTTAGTATTATACATATTTTTACTTTGGTTTTTTTATTTTTTTTATTTTAGAGTTTTCTGCCTTTATATATTTTTTTAATTTTTTATTTTAGTATTATACATATATGTATAAATTTGTCAAAAACCTAGAACGTATTTTTATTTATTTTAATACTTTCTAAAAACATGGATGACAGATAAACATTTTGGTATTTTTCTTTCTTTTGGTGATTTTTTTCCCTTATAATTATTTTTATTTTATTTTTTCTCAGAGGGTTTTTTTTCCTAAAATGATTCTCAAAGTTCGCAATTTTTAAATGATACATACTAGGATTAGAATCGTGTGTGTTTAGGGTGTTTTGGAATGCAGATGTGAAAAGTCGTAGCTCCCCTTTTATAAGCAAAACTTGTGCTCCATCATGTGTCGTGATAAGCCCTTAGACCGGCCGTTTGCGATACGCGAAACCACTCAACACTCAGCATCTGCCACATGGCCTGGTGACATGTGGCCCGTGTCATTGAGCCACGTGTTGACACGTGGTTCGACACATGTCTCCGGTTACTTACCTGGGTCTTCGCGTATCACAATGCCCAATAGCCAATAGGTGTGGCCCATTCAACCGGTTGTGTGAGGGTCCATCGCGTATCTGATGAGCTTATTCTTTGCGTTATATGGATTCACTTTTCAACATATCACTCTCATTATGAATGGTAATATATATACAGTTTTGATTATTATTACTTTAAATGATTCACTTGAACTAATTATGAGGACTTAATTATGGTGTATGGAGGAACTTGATTCAATAGTGCGTACACACAGTAGCTTGTTTTGGCACGGAAAATCCAACAAAATTAACACATTAAAAGTTAACTCGGTCAAATTGAACTTAAAATCTTCAGTTTTCCTCAAATGCATAACAACTTTTTATTAGGTGAGTCCACCAGTTATCAATGTTTCAGAAGATACGCCGGACACGGGCAGCCTCCCGAACGATTCGATGTGTCCATCAAGAACGTATCCAACATCGGTTGTAAAAGTGGTGCGTGTTTCACGTTGTCTCCGTAGGGTATAGTCACTTACAAAGACGAGATGCTCTATAGCCTGAAATTGCATTTCATTATATTCCAAAATTGTCGTAGTGCACCCGCGACTCGATGAAATCAACACATACATGTAAATAAACTGCCTATTTGATTTCACCTAAAATTGTGTGTAAGAATGTTAGAAGAACGTATCCACACTAAAACACACTAGATCCCTTTGGCGAAAGTGTTAGAAGGAATGACAGTACAAAGAGGCTGAAAGTGTTTAACATTAATAATTCTGACGCCATTTTAAATCAATCTCGGTTTAAGTATCCACTTGATAAGAGATTCTAAAAGAAAGTAAGTCGAGAGGTTTGTTGTAAGAGTATACAATTGTTGTTTGTAAAATTTGACGCACTCAACTATGACTTTTTGGAATTTAGGGATCCATTATGATATATGCATATATGGATGTACAGAGATGGCAAAATTTCAAGGCATGAAGATGTTGAGTCTCAATAGTTTGATCTCTATTCACAAGTTAATTGTACTTCATAACATGCATAGTGACAGTGATACACCGAAATGAATTCTTATATCATAGTTTCAAACACTGATCAAGTTGGGCTATATAACGAAGAATACTGTTATGAGCAACACCGGATCAGTTAGGGTTTGGGCCAGCAAGAAAACAACAGTTCAATCGGGTTACAGTCACAACCCCCCCCCCCCCCCCCGATCAAGCGTTGGGCTACGGTTTGCTCACTAGTTACAGTCGCACCACTAGAGACACAAAACCGGATCCTTTGATCACCTCTCGATTGCCGATCGAGATAGCTAGGATACTGTTAAGACTCAACACACAATTGAGACTCAATAAAGTTTTTCCAAATTCTCTGCCTCTCCTTCATTCCACATTTACTTAAAAGTACATGAGAGTTACAGGAAATAACTAACCATACCTCCACTACTAGGTATGGCATAAAACAAGGAATTAAAACTTAATAACGTACAATGCAAAAACTGAACTAAATAAAAATAATCCAGAAAAAAATAACGTGAATATTGAAAGAAATAAACATGGGCGTTAACAAGACATGGGCTTCCTTGCATGGGCCTCTAAGTGTCATCTGCATGAGTTTCGATCCAATTTACTAAGAGCCCATTTGGTGTGGAAATCGGGTTTGGTCTAGGCGGGACGGAGCTACCCGAATCGGCATCATCCTCTCCGGATTGATTGAAGTTTGTCCTCAAACTTGGTAAACACTCGTCTTCATCATAATAAGGTCGAAAATCAACAACATTAAATGTAGCTGACATTCCATACTCACCTGGTAGATCCACCTTGTACGCGTGTCATTAATCCTTTCAATTATCTCAAAGGGTCCATCAGAACGTGGACTGAGTTTTGACCGCCTCTTCAACGGAAAGCGTTCCTTTCTGAAATGAATCCAAACAAGATCACCAGGTTCAAATTTTATTAACCTCCTGTGTTTATCCACCCTTTGCTTCACCTTATCTTTCTTGCTTTCAATCTGATGTGCGAAAAGCTGTATATAAATATTAATAATTAATTCTCGTAATTCAACACTAAGTCTTTAATTTATAAACCAAAAATCCTAACTAAGCTTCACACAAACGGCAAGGTGTACCAGTCGATAGCAGCACAGTCTAATGGAAGTCCCGGATGCGTAACACAAGACCGTGAGAACGGCTCAGATAATAAACCCAGATCTAAGTCTGCCTAAAAAATATATTTGTTTATTTTATTTATTTAAAACCTAATCTAACTTAACTAACTTAACTTACAAAACCAACAAGAAAACTTAACGGCACTAACGGAGCTCTTAGCAAATATAGAGAAACGACTACCTAGGAAAGAATCATATTGACAGTTCAACGGTTAATGGAGTTAACTAATCACACGACACCGGGATCTTAAAATAATCAACTAAGGCTCATTAAAGTTCGCTAGATTACCTCTCGGTCTCACAAACTAACCCTCACAAATCTAAGAAGATTGAATAAATGCACCGGGAAAAAGATTACTAAGGTACGCTAATGACGCATCTCCTCTCGGACTCAACGACACAAAACCCGCTTAAAATTGGGTACTAAGCAATTATAGGGATAAAAGGGTAACAATATCTAACTCAATCTAGGACACATATTTGCACGCAAACTAAACCGAACAAGACCAAAACTCGCTCTCGCGCAATTCTAACCTAACCGAATAAAGATGTGAGACAAACCGACTCCCTATTACCTCTCTCGGTCGCAAGGAAGGTGAAACTATTGAATTTTAATAATTAATTGCACACAAGATTCCTATGATTGCGCTAACCACAAACATGTCAAAAACACCAAGTCTATGACCTAACAGAATAACCCTAACTAGACGATACAAAATCAATCAATCAAGGCAATAAGGAGAATCATATGCAAAAGTTTATATAAAACAATACCTAACACATCCAAGATCAAAATAGATAAAGCTTTTCAATAATAATACGTCGTGTAACTTAAAAAACCAAATATAACCGCCAAACAAAATCAATGTTCATCTCAACCTAGGTAGTTTAGATATTTAACAACCATCATAATCAAAGAACAAAATAAAATAAATAGGTCTAAAAAACTGAATTCATAATGAAAACAATAATTTCAAACCACAAAATAATGATGTTTGGATGAGTAGATATCAATATTGAACGCTCTCTATACTCTGGCCGCTACTTCCTTATTTTCTTTTTCCTCTTCGTTGCTCTATGTTTTCTAGATAAACTTCTGCCTCTAAACATCAGTCGTCGGCCTCTCTGTATTGCAGTCTCCCCAAAAATTAATTATTCTCTCGTGACCTAATCCTTATTTTTAAAATACCATCACGTGGGCTTGGACCACCATCAATTAAATTCATGAGGCCTTTTGTTTCCTACGAAGGATTAAAAAAATCGATATAATATATAATATTGAACTTGGCACACAAAATTCCTCTTACATATTAACTTAACTTAAAAAAAAAATAAAAAAATTTAAGCCTCACAAGCAAGTCAATGTGAGTTGCCAAATTATTATTCAAAATTGTGAATAAACAATTATTTAGAAATTAAATATTTATTCAATTGAATATATTCAGATTATACGCTTCTTTTAGATCCATGTATACATTTTTTAGATCCATGTCTCTCGACCCTTTTAAATTATGAATACGAGCTACTTTGTAATAATATTCAATAAAAAACTTAGCTCAAAAGTACTTAAAGTGTAGGAAATAAGTATAACATTTTATATATAATTTAGCCCTATCAAATATCCCCTACACTTAAACCTTTTTCGTCCCTGAAAAAAGTATTTTGAAATGGAATCATAATTCGAAATTGATATTTAAAACGTATAGGTTATCTTTTAAGCACTGATAAATGCAAAAACTGCGATTGCCGATATTGTTGTCCACTTAAACCCAACCACCAGCCTATCAAGCCCCCAATTGCATTAAGCGTTTTAAGTTCAAAAAACCACGGTGTACACCTACCCCATCTCAGACAAAGAGAGCTAGAAAAAATAGAGTCAAAAGCAGACTAGTTTGACAAATCACCATAAGCCAAGGACTCGTTGATGGTACTAATTAGATGCACTCGGTGGAAATTTGATGGATGAATGGTCATGTGGAGGCTGTACAAGAATACCCTAAAATATTATTGGACTTTTTCCTATATATCCCTAATAAAAATATTTATTGACTAAAACCTTCGAGCCCCAATAGTGTATCCTCAGAGTCAATATCCCCTTGGTAACACGTAACTCTAAGTCTTGTCTAGTATGTGCAACTTTGCCTCTTTTTCTATTTTTGAGAATGTTTATTTGGCATTTTACAATACATAACTTTCTCATGGTCATTTGCTTTTCGGACCAACTTCTGGAATACTTATAACTTTCATCACATACTTTTTTTTCTTTTTCTTTTCTTTTTTTGTTTTTTATATCACCCTAAATTATATAACTATTTTCTAAGCTCGTAAAAAGATGGACATGTGGCGGTGTGATGATTTGAGTTCATCTAAGTCTTACCATCTCAAAGTTTTTAGATTATGGTAATCCTCCTTAAGCATCGAAATTCGGTTCACCGTTTTTCAAATTATTATGTATATAAAATCTGCTAAAGAGGACTATCAAAGCTAGTTGGGGCCTACCGACACATCCCAAGCTTAGTGCGATATCTTTATTTAATCTCTTATATAATAGTAGTTCTAAAAAAACCAATCTCAAATTTTTTCTATCATTTTCCATTATCTGCAAAAATTTCATTAAAAATTCAGGACATTTTTCATTTTTTTTATTATCTCTTTTTTAAAGCTTTGAATTTTTTATATAAAAACATCAGTTTCCCATCCTCACACTTAAATGTCAAATTGTCCCCAATGAGACAAGAAAAAGACAAAAATTAAAACACATTCAAATATAAGTAAAGTGGAACAGACTCCCTTGGTAAATATGACGATATGCCTCATGAGTCGTGTTCCATGCCATACAATTCGAGCGAAAGTCTGCATATCTCCAGTGCTCTCTACCAAGTTGTCACTTACGAACGAAAGCAACAATCAATAAGCAAATAGCCTCCCCACACTTGAATCAAACCAGACATCATCAAACTACCACAAGCAATCCTAGAGCAACCTGAAAGCAAAAACAGAAAACACACGGCCAACAAAAGAAAGCAAGAAAAACCAAAACAAAAATAAAAGTAAAACAAAAACATTCTACTGGGTTGCCTCCCCGGGAAGCGCTAAGTTTACTGAATAGTCTTCAACCGGACTCGCTCCCGAAACCTCAATCAGGAGGCTTCTCCTTTATCCTCTTCCCATCGATGCTTCTCAACACTCTCTCTTTTACAATTGGTCGGGAAGAAACCAAATGCCACCATTCTTTTGGGCCCAAACATACAAATTGAACTTGGCCCACCAACTCGTAGACTCCCTAAAAATTGATTCCTTGAAGTGAGACGAGAGTGGTGATCTCTGAACTTAAATATCCTCATTCCTTTCCTTTTCGTTAACTTTTTAAACCTCGACACGTCCCGAGTGGATATGAATGGCAGTTTCTGGTTCTTCATAAGCGAGGTGTTTTTTCGGAAGGACTAAATCATCAACTACCCTCATGGTTCTCCTCACAGAGTTTCCTCTCGATCCCACACTTGGCTCGTTATACAGTAGATCTTCGAGAACTTCAAATCACCAAGTGGGTCAAACTTTCCTTCATCCATCACTGTAAAATCAACCAATTTGTCACCAAACTCACCCCTAAACTCGTCTTCCCATGAATGAGCATACTCCTCTAACTTTTTTTCCATCCCATCATCCTCAAATTCGATAACCAGCTCATTAATTTGTGAATGACTCATTAAACCAAGCTGAATACCATCTAAAGCTTGTTGGGTCGGAAATGGGGCATTTGGGTTTGTATCATGTTGGATACGTAACCAATCATACAGTACCTCATCCGGATCTGGTATTTGCTCAATGAATTCACCGGATGAGTTTTCATAACCTAGAAGATTCCCCCTTAAATCAAACATTAAACGTAACCGGGGTTTCACCCGATTTTTCTATTTGCAATCCAGAATCCTCTTTATCTCCATCTGCCAAATGGTGTAACGTTTTTGTCTTTTACTCCATTCCCATAAGTCTCCATTACTACACACTTAAACAGAAACGGATCACGGGCACTAGATAGTAGTAGACGAAAATTAATTAAAACTAAAATTAAACTATTTAAAAAGAAAACTAGAATTAACTATATTAATCTAAAATATATATACAAAATTACAAAAGGCAAGTCCCCAAACTCGGGTCGTTCTCTAATCACCTCAAACCGCTTCCCCGGCAACAGCGCCAAAAACTTGATGTGCGAAAAACTGTATATAAATATTAATAACTAATTCTCGCAATTCACACTAAGTCTTAAATTTATAAAACCAAAAATCCTAACTAAGTTTCACACAAACGACAAATGTACCAGTCGCTTAGCAGCACAGTCTAATGGAAGTCCGGATGTTGAACACAAAGACACGTGAGAACGGCTCAGATAATAAAACCCAGATGTAAGTCCTGCCTATAAAGTATATTTTTTTTATTTTATTTATTTAAAACTAATTTAACTTAACAAACTTAACTCAATGAAACCAACAAGAAAACTTAACGGCACTAACGGAGCTCTTAGCAAATATAGAGAAACGACTACTCAGGCAAGAATCATATTGACAAGTTCAACGGTTAATGGAATTAACTAATCACACGACATCAGGATCTTAAAATAATCAACTAAGGCTTATTAAAGTTCGCTAGATTACCTCTCGGTTCTCACCAACTAACCCTCACAAATCTAAGAAGATTGAATAAATGCATCGGGAAAAAGATTACTAAAGTACCCTAAGACGCATCTCCTCTCAGGACTCAACGACACAAAACCCGCTTAAAATTGGTACTAGTAATTATAGGGATAAAGGGGTAACAAATATCTAACTCAATCTAGGACACATATTTGCACGCAAACTAAACCGGACAAGACCAAAACTCGCTCTCGCGCAATTCTAACCTAACCGAATAAAGATGTGAGACAAACCGACTCCTTATTACCTCTCGGTCGCAAGGAAGGTGAAACTATTGAATTTTAATAATTAATTGCACACAAGATTCCTATGGCTGCCCTAAACCTCAAACAGATCAAAAACACCAAGTCTATGACCTACACCGAATAACCCTAACTAGACGATACAAAACTCAATCAATCAAGGCAATAAGGAGAATCACATGCAAAAATTATATAAAAATAATACCTAACACATCCAAGATCAAAATAGATAAAGCTTTTCAATAATAATACGTCGTGTAACTTAAAAAAACCAATAAACCGCCAACAAAATCATGTTCATCTCAACCTAGGTAGTTTAGATATTTAGCAACCAATCATACTCAAGAACAAAATAAAATAAATAGGTCTAAAAACTGAATTCATAATGAAAACAATAATTTCAAACCACAAAATAATGATGTTTGGATGAGTAGATATCAATATTGAACGCTCTCTATACTCTGCCGCTACTTCCTTATTTTCTTTTTCCTCTTCGGTGCTCTATGTTTTCAGATAAACTTCTGCCTCAAAATCAGTCGTCGGCCTCCTCTGTATTGCAGTCTCCCAAAAATTAATTATCTCTCGTGACCTAAATCTTATTTTTAAAATACCATCACGTGGGCTTGGACCTCCATCAATTAAATTCATGAGGCCCTTTTTGTTTCCTACGAAGGATTAAAAAAATCGATATCTTTACTATATATAATACATTAAAGAGGAGTAAATTAAGACACAAGTTTTTAAGTAATTTACAAGTTTTAATGCATATGGTACATGCACACAAAGGGGTAAGGTAGTCTTTTCAACATAATTAACTCACGTTCATTTAGTTTTAACAAATATAATTACAATTATGGTACCCCAACTTACTCAAATTTTTGTAATTTAAGAACTACTTACAACTTTGACCCTTCATGTTTACCCACTTTTAACTAAACTTTATACTTTTTTATTTTAATCTAATATGTTTTACAAAAATATGATTTAAAAAATCCGAGCATACCTATTTAAACGGGCTTATTTTTGTCTACGTTCCATATAATTTTTTTTAAATCAGATGAAATGTTTGAAATGTACAAGTTATTACTGCATAAATATATGCATGAATGTACAAGTTTTTTAAACATAAATGGTTACAATTTCATCTCATTAGTTACATATCTAACCCTTATCTATTTGATAACAAATATAAATAAACCTGTTACAATTAAAAAAAGTTCACTTATTAAATATTATACTATCTAATGTACAACTTTGACCCCGTGTATATCCAAATTACTCAACTTTATTCTTTTTTTTATATTCATTTTATATGTTTTACAAAAAATATAATTAATAATAAGTTATATAAATATCAAAATAATCAAGACAATCTCAGACTTTAAGATTTCAGCTTTAGTTTAGAGCTCAGCTGAGTCGGCTTGATGAAAAGTTCGAGTCAAGCTAGCCTTGGCTCGCTAACAACCTTAACTTAAAATGTTATTCCCGCTACATCATGCGGGCACTCGACTAGTAATATATAATATTGAACTTGGCACACACAAAATTCCTCTCTACATATTAACTTAACTTTAAAAAAATTATTGTGCATAAATGACAGTAGTTCATATGTCTAGTGTCTGTAATCGAGTTTGTATATTGTTTATGTATTTGTTTGTTTAAAAGCGAAATTGTTGACAAGTTCGCCTAGGCGAACTTGTTAACCAAGCGAAGTTGTTGACAAGTTCGCTTAGGCGAAGTTGTTGACAAGTTTGAAGTTATGGACAACTTCGCCTGAGGCGAAGTTGTCGTGTATTTATATAGGTTACGGATTAACTGTTTCGATGAGTTCGAGGTTCGTGTAATTCAGTTGAGTCAAGTGACGTGAGGTCGAGAGCCTGTAAGTATCACGTGTTGAGTTATTAATATAACGTGAGTTTTGTTCGAATCGTGTTCGTGTGTTTGTGTTCTACGTCCGTAACGATCTACACAGGGATTCCGCACCTGTGTATATCGGGATATCTCGTGTGATCCGTCCAGGGAACCTACAATGGTATCAGAGCTTGTCATAATACATTTTAGAGATGACAAAATTCAAGACTTCTCAATCTTAGAGTAAGAAGAAGAAACGGGAACCAGAAGAAGAGTACTTACAACTTAATCAGACACTATGGGTCGAGGTCAATTCGGGGTGACTTGGGGAAAGCCAAATACGCTTTGAGGATAGATAGAAGGCATCAATATTTCTGAGTTGTTGCCCACTTAAATTTTGAGGCTTAATTGAATCTAACTCGTATCACAGAAACGATGAAAACCATCTTAAGTTATTTACCTGCTTACAACCTGTCTCTTTATGTCATAATACAGCTAAACACGGATCTATGTGACAGTCACATACTTAGTATGATTCCTGTTCGGATCTTTTCTAAAATGTAGCAGTCCCTATCGAGACTGAAATTTGATCCCTTATACTTAAATTGTTTAAAGTTTTCTTTTTATGTAGTTGTATTTTTTAAACAGGTTACTTGGACTTGATCGTGTCGTTTAATTCTTAAAGGGAAGTTTTAAAGAGTTAATTGAAAAATATTCAAATTATAAGGGTTGGTTTTGTAATTATCGGCGATGTTGTTAAACAGGCGAACTTGTGCACAACTTCGCCTTAGCGAAGTTATCCACAACTTCGCCTGTACAACCAGACTCTATATAAGGATTTTCAAGAGTCAAACAGTTTCAAATTTTTCAAAACAACGAACTTGTCTTTCCGGCGAACTTACACCTTTCCGGCGAACTTGTTATTTATTCCGATTACGTGTTATTTATTCCCAGTTTTCACACCGATTCAAGGTTCGAAATGCCATTATACATAATCAATGTTCATTCAAGCTTCTAAATGTTTGTTTCGACTGGTTTCGAAACCTCGGACCATCGGATTTTGAAACCGAGTTTCATAACTTGTGTTTTTACGTGTTAAGAACCATTCTGATCGTCTAGATAACCTTAAAACCATGTTATTCGGAGTCCTTAATCTTCAAACTTATCATAAAATCCTCAGATTTTGAATTTTGAATTGACCTTACTGCTGCCGATTAAGATTCAGGCGAACTTAGGGTTTCGGCGAAGTTATCCGTAACTTCGCCTGAGGCTCAACTTCGCCTGAGGCGATGTTGTGATGAGGCGAAGTTAACATTAACTTCGCCTAGATCATTTTTACTTAATATTAATTAGACGAACTTAAAGCTGAAGCGAAGTTGTTCCCAACTTCGCCTCATCTTTAACTTCGCCTAAACAGAGTTTATCACAACTTCGCTCATGGTAACCAGCGAACTTGTGTTATTCATTAACGTTTATCTAACTTGTTCGTTTGTTGCAGATATGGCTGCAGTAGCTGGTGCTGGAGGTGCAGGAGGAGACGATGGTGACAATCAGAGGCAATTTTTCCCGGGTCACAATATGTACATCACCCTTGACCCGGAAGCGAGCGGCGTTGAGGATTACCGCGAGATTATTACTTTCCTCATACGCTCGAGGATTTTTTCATGCCATCACAAACACTCTGCCGATATCCTTACCAAATATCGAAGACTTTTGGCAGACGGTAGAATACGACTGTCGTGTTGAGCCCCCGGTCATGCGAGCGACTGTGAACAATCAACAGGTTCAGTTCAATTCTGAACAGATTCGGGTGGCGTTACGGTTTGGAGAAGAGACGAGGGACGACCCAACTGAGTTTGTGGCTCCGTTTCGTGATGGAGCGTTTCTCCGAATGGGCTATTCTGGTCCATTAGGCGATTCACAGAGACGAAAGGGTTTTCTGCTTGGTCAGTGGCGCTTCCTTATGCACGTCATGATAGTTTGCATGTCAGGAAGGATGGCGGGCACTGACGATATGGGTGCGACCATGCAGTCCGCAATGACTGCACTGACTTACAATAAACGCTATAGTTTTAGTCAGATGGTATTTTTCGAGATTGACAGACAGAGAAGGGCAATGGCTCGGGAGCAGTTCATTATGTATCCCCGTTTCATCCAGATGATATTGAACCATGTGGCTCCGAATCTACCTCAGAGACGACCGATCAGATACGTGGAATCTGTGAGCAAACGTATCTTTGCTCAATGCCGCACTTCGAGTGCGAGAAGCAACCCTGAACGTCGTCCAAGGCATACTCCGCTGTTTGGGTTTTTAATCAACCCAGAGTATGTTCCTGCTGGTGGGGACGAGTTCAGAGATCCTCAACCGCAACAGGCAAGAGCAACTCAAGCTGCATCTGCTGTGCCTGTTGTGTCGGCTGCAGAGGATATAGATCTTGATGCTGTGTTTGGAGGTCAAGGTTATTTCGATATGGATCAAGTTGATACACATGTAGAGGTGCAGGTCTCTGCTGCACAGGATTCGGGTGTGAGTGTTACTAGAGCAGCTACGTCGATGGCTGACTCAGATTTGGATGAGATCATGAATGAGGGGAGACGGTTGATGGTGTCTCGAGAGAGAACGTTTGGGAAGAGAAGAGAACGGAGGATGATGATGAGTCAGAAGAGGAAGAAGATATACATAAGCTGATAAGACCGATCAAGACGGGAAAGAACAGGTGCAGGTATGGGGAGCTGGAGAGACTTCAAGGATGGTACGTTTTGCTCCGGCCTCACTGTCTGGTATGTCTATTGTTTCCTACTTCTGTACAGGTTACAAGTACAAGCGCTGCGGATGTTTCCGTGGTGGCTACATCATCTGCTGGCATTCCATCTACCACTATCATCCAGACGTCGACTCCGGAGATTGTGTCTCTACCACCTCCAACGCTTACTCAGTCGGTGGTAGCTGCACGATTTGTAGAGTCAACGGTCGTCACTACTGCAGGGTTATCAGGTATGGTACCACCTGCGGTTACGCCTGCTTCTGATGTCTTGCCTACGCCTATGTCAGACTCAAAGAGAATAGCTTCACTAGAGCGGATCGTGGCAGAGCAATTGAAGACTATGACCAGATCGATGCTGATGATCTGGAGGAAATGGATTTACAATGGCAGATGGCCATGATAGTGAGGAGAGTGAAGAAGTTTATGAGAAAGACGGGGAGAAAGATTGTGGTGGCAGGCCAGGTTCGACAAGTCTAAGGTAAGGTGCTATAACTGTCAACAAAACGGGCACTTTGCCAAAGAGTGCAGAAACGAGCGAGTTGAACGTGGTCTAGGCCGGTCTGCATAGCACACTGGGAGTAGTAAAGAAGTCAATGCCATGATGTCCAGAGAAGCAGGTGAATACAACTGAGAACCTGCATTCGAATGAAACTAGTGAGCAGTCAAATATGGCTAAGGTTGAGAATGAAGAATGTGAGAAGATTACCGGAGAAGAGAAAGCTACTGGTAAGGAAAAAGCTTTCATGGCAGATAACAAGGATCAACTCTCCGAGGTTAGTTCTAAACCTATTTGTACTAAATGTGAGAATTTGTCTGAGCAACTTACTACCATAACTGATCAGTATGTTCGTTTAGATGCTGAATTTAAAACTCTTAAAGACAGATCATCACTTTATGAAAGCAAGAGAAAACAGTTACAAAGTTAAAATAAAGCGTGTGAAAAAGATGTTAAAAGCTTAAAAACAAAACTTGCTGAAAAAATTGAAGTAATTGATCTAAGTTATGAGGTTTTAGAAGAAAAGACTAAACTGATTGCTGAACGAGAAAAGCAGATTGCTGACCACACAGTGAAAGTGGTGGAACTGAACCGAAAACTTGGAGCAGTTCAGAAATTCCTCAGCTATTCTTGATCACCTTGTTAGTGATCAAGGTACCTCTACGAAGAGAGGAGGAATTGGTTATCACGAGGTTCCACCACCTTATAACCACAATTACACTTTTAACCCTAGTGTTCAGAAATCTGTTGATTTTGAAGTTCCTCAGACAGTTCCAATCAAGGTTACGAGTAAAGAACCAAGTGTTAGTAGTGGCGAAACGAGTTCGCCTGTTTCAAGTGTGAAAATTTTCTGTTACGAGTCCAGTCTCATCAGATTCGGATAAGTTGTCCGAATCGGGTAAGACAAAAGAGAAGGTAGTGTTACCCACTGGTGGAGAAAAAGATAAAAACCTATAAAAAGAGTACTCCACTCAACCCGTACGTCCCACCTTATGTGAGACGAACGGCCGGTAACACAGCCTCGACATCCAAAACAACCTTTGAAAAGAAAATGGAGCATAGGTGTTGTTTTAGGTGTAATAAGTTAGGACATCTTGTTGCAGATTGCCCTCTGACGCCGAAATTCAGAGGTGAGAGGCTATTAAAACTGAGCATAAGCCTAATGGGAATTTTAATATTGCTAAAAATGAAAACCTTTCAAAGTTCCGAAATGTAACTAATTCAGGTTTTCACAGAAACAAACCTCAGTTTAAAAATGCTAATAACCAAACCACTAGATATAATACTTTCAATATACATAGGTTGGAAGGCCTCATACTCAATTTCCAAGGAGATTTCCTAATAGGACTGACATGAATTATCCAGATGCTAACTTTGGAAAGCAGAAGTACGGGATGTATAGATCCAAGACCAATTGGTCTTGGGTCCCTAGATTCTAATCCTTTGCTTTATTGTGCAGGAACAGTTGAACAGGGCTGCCCACAGTCTTTGGATTGTAGATAGCGGCTGTTCCCGGCACATGACGGGTAAAAAATACTTGTTGCATGACTTAAAACCTGTTCAAGGAGCGAGAGTTAGCTTTGCCGGTGAAAGTGGAGGCAGAATTACTGGAAGAGGAATGGTGTCCAATGGAAAAAGACTCTTGAGAATGTAAACTTTGTAGAAGAGTTGAAGCACAATCTGCTGAGTGTGTCGCAGATTTGTCATAAGGAGTACACTGTTCATTTCACGAAGAATGAGGCGATCGTGTTGAAGCCTGGTTTTCAGATACCAGACGAGTGGATAGTGATGAAAGCTCCACGTGATACAAATACTTATGTGATGGATATGAGGTCTACTGAAATGGCCACGGAAGAATCATGTTTAAAACGAAAGCAAGCGAATCGGAATCCGAACTGTGGCACAGGAGGATGGGGCACATTCATCTTCGGAAGATGAACCACATTGTCAGGAATGGACTTGTGATGGGCGTTCCCTTGAAAAGTTTTAACTTTGAAGACAAAGTATTGCATGCAAGAAGGGAAAGCAACACAAGAAATCCCATCTCACCAAGAAGGTCAACTCTATTGCCAGTACTCTAGAACTGCTTCACATGGATCTCTTCGGTCCCGTGAATGTAAAAAGTCTAGGAGGTACTTCTTACTGCTTGGTGATCACTGATGACTACTCGCGATATTCGTGGGTATATTTTCTGAAATCGAAAGATGAGACGGCTCAAATGGTGAAGAATTTAATACCAAAGTTGAGAACGTCATGGGTAAAACAGTGAAGTTCATCAGGAGTGACAATGGAACGGAGTTCAAGATTAT
>NW_027501982.1:0-62419 GCF_021521415.1 Bidens hawaiensis | reverse complement strand
ACCCAAGTAGTCCCTTTGGACGAACTGCAAGTTGATGAACAGCTATGCTTCATTGAAGAACCAGTCGAAGTTTTGGATTGGGAAACCAAAACGCTCAAGCACAGCAAAATTCCAATCGTTAAGGTTCGTTAGAACTCGAGACGTGGACCGGAGTTCACGTGGGAACACGAGGATCAAATAATGAAAAAGTATCCTCACTTTTTTGAAGGGCTGACCAAACACCGAAAACCACGAAACCCGGCAAAACGTCAGAAATCACCGGAGGTATGAATTAAATTTCGGGACGAAATTTCTTTCTACTAGGGGATGATATGACAAACTGAAAATTTTTCTTCCTTTTTCAGACACTCATCACGACTTGACTCAAATTTTTGGGACGAAAATTCTTTAACATGGGAATGATGTGACAATCATTAACTTCAGGTTAACTCCGTTAACTCCGTTAACTCAACTCCGTCAATTCAAACTTAAGATCATTGAATCTATAACGCACACTTCATTACATTTAAACTAGGGTTTAAATGACGCTTGACACTTACTACATGTGTAATATTTCGGGAATTGCACCGAAACGCAAACGAGTTGACGCAAACAATTGGTGAATAAACGAAAAACGTTAAAACAATAATTATGTGATAATTATGTGTTAGGCTTATGTGTTATGTGATTACATTGTTTAAGAAGTTAACTCAAGATGCAAACTAATTACTTTGTGCTAATAAACTAATAAATTGAAGTGGAGGGACCTATATGTAACATGATTATTATTAATAATATTATAAACCCTAGCCTCTCTTTCTCTCCTCTCCCTCTACCCCGTTCGGACCCCCCTCCCCCTTGCTCACGGCTGCCGCCATTCACACACACACATACAAGCAATCTTTCAAGCTTTTGATTGAAGATTAAGGTGCTAGGAAGGTATAAACAACTATCCTATGCATCCTCTACGCTTAATTTTCGATTTTCAATGTGTTAATTATAAACCCTAGGTCCGATTTCTATATGTTATTGTGTTTATATGATTTTGTTTGATTTGATGGTGTATTGATGATGATTTGATAACTAGAATTGATATTGTTACATGTTAATTGTTGTGTCTTGATTTTGAGATCAAATAAAACCCTAATCACGTATGTAATGTGTAATTGATGTGCATGGATAATGATTATGGAGTCTAGAGTGTTATATGAATGAATTGTGGTCTATAGATGGTTAAATTGTTGAGTTTTGTTGCAAACAGTTTCTGGACAGATTGTATTGTTGATGTTCAATTGACTGTATCTGGGTGTAAATATGAAAATTGGTTGAGATTATTGATACTATAGTAAACTAGGTTGAGTCTAGTTTCTAAAGAATATAAATTTGCAATTTTTGGACGTGTATAAGTTAACCTTTATGATTTTACAAAAACGTTGTGCAAAGCTGAGTTGTTAGACCTGCTGTTAGGTTGTTTTGTAAATGTTATATCTCATGAACTACGAGACCAATTGGGTTGGTTCCACTTTTGTAAGTTGACTTATTGAGTTAGGAACCTAACTCAAGTGGTCTTGCATTTATTGGATTTTTCGTTTAACGGGAATTTCAAATAAAATTCTGTTGCGCATAAATTTGACTGTTATGAGTTTGCTGTGGTAAATTGATCTTTGTGAGAAATATGTATGGAATAAAAATACAACAAAATATGTTCTGGAAACCTAACACATACTTGCTTTTGTGATGATTTTTGGTAGATTAATTGAGATGCTATGATCGGTGGAATAGCACAATCTTTCAAGTAGAATTTCTGTCTCGGTGAAACTAGCTGCTGAATTTTGTGAAAATGCATGAAACATGATAATTTCTAATTAATTGTTATGTTTTGACCAAATTGCCCCTGTGGGGAATACTTGCTATACAATTGTTATGTTTTGACCAAATTTCCCCTGCGGGGAATACTTGCTAAATAGTTGTGGTGTTTTGACCAAATTGCCCCTGCGGGGAATAGTTTCTAGTGATGTACATTATTAATACATGACACGTAAATAATTGTTCACACACGTAGCGTATCACAAATGTGCTTGTTAACTCACACACGATTCACAAACAAACACGAAATGTAACTTGTGCTTAGGAATTATGTGCCGGGTCTAGAGACTCGATATTAGTTCCGATACTTAGAAAATCTCCTTGTTGTTTTAGAACGCTAGAGAGAGTTTTCTGTGACGCGCATCACTTGTTGATTTATTTTGGGAATTCTTCGCAAACAGTGAGTTCACTTACCCCTTTTAAACTGTTTTCAAACGCTTTTCATTTGGGGAGATAACATACTCCGAAAACGCATTTAAGATTTTGTTAATATAGATTATATATCACTTGTAAAGACTAAGTGGCAAACGCAATAACTAAAGTCCTTCATTCACATCGAACCGTTTAATATTGGATAATAGCGAGTCATTGTTGAGTAGTACTACTGAGTTTGACAAACCCCACCCAACGCTAAACTCGACTGGAGGTCGAGTGGGTGTAATCTTGGCTAAACACATACCATGGTCGGGATAGACCTGGTGGCAAGGCAAATGATAAACAGTCAGCTTCGGTGTCGAACACTTAGTAATACTTGTTTTATAGGCTAGCTACCTATAGATATATAATTGACATAACACTATCTGGTAACGCAAAACGTTGAAACGCAAAACGCTGAAACGCAAAACGCTGAACACAAACGCTAAACGCTTTATTTTATATAAACTTGTGAACTCACCAACCCCGTGTTGACACTTTTAGTATGTTATTCTCAGGTAGCCGACGCGGGCGCGCGGTATAGGATCATGCATTGCTTGAAACGCTTTTGTCATGCAAACTATTTTTTTAAAACAGTTATCATTTGGTTTAAGTCGTCCTGCGTGACGCAACATTTATTTCATGGTTTTTACGCTTCCGCATTTAATTACTCGTAAACGTTTTCGTGGTTTGAAAACTTTGTTTTATGGTTTGATTATAACTAATGAATCCGATCCTGTTAGTTCACACCCTCTGACGGTATAACTCCGTTAGTGGATTTTGAGGGTGTGACAGTTGCAACAAGTACTGGTGGTATCCCTTCTACCACCCTTCTGATTTTCAAAGGAGAAGGGTACGAATTCTGGAAGATAGAGTGAATTCTATTCTAATATCACAAGATCTGTGGGATTTTGTGGTTACGGGATATAATGATGCAGATGGGGATCTGTTAGTGCACGGTTTTGGTCGTCTTGAGTCTTTGTAATTTTTTGTAATTAATTATTATTTTAATGTAAGGGTATTTTACTGATTACAAGCCCATTCGTTAAGTTTTTTGTATTCATTCATTAAGCTTGTTTAACGAATGAGAGTTATTTTGTTCTTCGTGTCCATTCGTTAAGGATGTTTAACGAATGGACGTTAATCGTTATTGATATGTATCCATTCTTCATGGAATGTTGACGAATGAGGTATAGCGAATGAGTCATTCGCTATATCACTTTTTTATTTAATGTAATGAAGACAAATGAAGGTCAGCCTTCATAATTTAAGTGTTGTTTAAGTATTCTCTCTCTAAGCCGTTACTCTATCCGTTTAATCACTAACAAACTTCGTTCACTAATGTATCAATCACATACACATACACATATCAAATAACTAGATCTGTAAGTTAATTGATATGAATCAATCAATTGTAGCTCAAGCTTTCTCAACTGGAATCAGAGTTGTTCTAGGGTTAGATTGTGTATGTGTTAAAGTAATCCATCATGAATTGATTAGGTAAGTTACTGTTTGAGTGTTAATTATAGATCTGAGGTTGTGTTAATTGATTATCATTGAATTAACATGATGAGATGTTAAATGGATGATTAATTGATTGGAATTCGATTAGGTTTTGGTAGTGTGATATTTGTGGTTATTCAATTGTGTTATTAAGGTGAACTAGGATGGAATTGGATTAAATTTGAGTATTACGGGAACAGAGGATTCTGTTTGTGTTTTTTTTCGTTTTTGGAATGAGTTTGAATTGTGTATAGTGGTTCGGATTGTTTTGGGGTTGTTCGCGATGTTGATACGAGTATTTTGAATGGTTATATTTGTGATCTAGTTAACTTTTGACCATTCAATCCATTGATTTGTGATTGGTTTGGAAAAGGTTTGTATCTGAAAATTGAAATTTGAATGTTTGAAAATTTGAAGATACACATTCATTCGTTATGATGCTTTTGATTATTCGCTACGGGTATAATCTTCATTCGTTATTAGAGCTTAACAGATCATTACCGTGTGTCAAGTTTGTTACAACAGAATAACAACATTATTTGTTACTGTAACTGTTTCGTTATTATTCATTCGTGATAAATACTCATTCGTCATTGATATTTCGTTCATAAATTCACCCATTCGTTAATCTCACATTCGCTACCACATTCGTCATCCAATCGTTAAGCAATTCGTTATCTCTGAATCTTTATTTGTGATGGCTATTCTTTATTACAATTCATGAAGACTGAGAACCAGTTGTCATTTCAATCGTCACAAGATTCATACTCCCATTCTTTAACATAATTAATTCATCATTGTTCACCATTCGTTACATATTCATCCATTCATTAACATAACCATTCGTCCTATCCATTCGTTACCAATATTTACAGTTTAAACCTTTAAGTATCAAATTTTTTATCGATTTAAGATGGCTGGTTTCTACGCACTGGCATCTCAAGACATGTTCATGCAACAAATGTTACATCTCGATGCTGAGATCGGATCTCACTCAATATGTCCTCGTTTAATGAAATTAGTGATTTTGCAAAATGGGAACCACAATTCAGAGCACATCTAGGGTATGTACACCCAGACTGTTCAAGATGTCTTGATGACGTTTACATAGTACCTATGATTCGTAATGAAACTAATGGATTTACTCCAAAGCCTTTTCTCAATATTCTCAAGAAAAAAAAATACCAAAAAGATTTTCCCACGTTATTTATTTAATTCTTTTATTTAATTTCATCAAGTTAATCGGTTTAATGTAATTATCTTTAACTTATGTGTTTTGAACGCAAAGCATGTTAAGGTATTGCATCTTACTCCAATTAGTAAGGTAAATTTCATCGAGACAAGGGTTTTTGATGCATTATTTAATTCTTAAAATTTGAAAAAAGAATGTTTTCATTTTTTAATTGTTTATTTAGATCCTATTCGATATGAGTAATCATAACGAATAGAGTCTGTTTGCTATCTGCATTGATAATGAATGAACGTCATTCATCTTTTAATTGTATGTATAACGACTAAGTTTATTCTTTATAATCATTCACTTCAACTACATTAATAACATATGACCTCATTCGTCATTAATAATGATAACAAATGAAGATACGTGCCTAAACTATCCAAGTGTCGTTACCATGCCGGATTCTTTCTATAACTTATCCTTAATGTATCCACCATAATGTATCTTCATCCTTTAATGTTATGAATAGTATTTAACGTATCCATCACGTATCGTATTGATGTAACGTGTTAGCAGCTAGATCTTGGCTCGTCAACTTACTTCAACAAGATCATGTTAGGTTACTTGATAATAGGAAGAAAGATGTAAGGGAACTATCAATAATTCAGTATGTTGTTCATGATGAAATATTTTCTTGAATTGTAGGAGCCAATACATCTAGGAACGCCTGGACACTCCTTCGAAATGAGTATCAAGGTGACTCTAAGGTTTAAATGGTGAAATTACAAGGACTCACATGGGAGCTTGAAATAACTCAGATGAAATAAGGTGAACCCGTAGCAGATTTCTTATCTGAAGTAATGAGATAGTTAATCAAAAGAAAGCATATGGTGAAGTTGTAACAGATCAGACTATTGTTGAAATAGTACTTCGAAAGTTACCTGCAATATGGGACCATTTTTTTGTTGCTATTGAAGAGTCCAAAGACTTAACCGTATTGCCGTATGATCAATTAGTGGGCTCCTTGAAGGCCCATGAAGCTAGAGTAAATAGAGGGGGTGCAGCCTCCTTCTGAAGAACAGGTTCTCCAAGCAAAAAAAGAAAGTACTAGGTTGTTTGCTGGTGGTAAAGGTCGTGCACCCCTCAGAAGTCATGGATGTGGGAGAAACTTTGGAAGAGGCAGTGGTTCTGTTCAGTGCTATAATTTTAATAAAATTGGACATATAAGCAGGAACTGCTGGAGCGAGTCACAAGCTACACCAGCAGTAGAATGAGATGATGTTGATGAAGAAAGTCAAGCTTATATGGCAATCGTATGCAGTGCCAAAGAATGTGATTATGACAAGGTCCTGATGACTCATAATGAGAAAGAAAGAAAGAAAGAAAGAAAGAACGAAAGTAAGAATGAGGCTATATACTTATGTATGTGCGAAAGAAAGACGAACAGGTTAAGTAAGAAATATGTATCTTCGGATATGTATAAGTAAGTATGTGAATGATTTGTATGTTGCCTGATTAACTAGAAATCACTCAGCGTAGCTGACTTTTAGGATGCACGCAGGTGTTTAGGATGAGACAGCTGGCTTGAGGGTCACATGGTAGAAGAATAAAGAAGCTGGTATCTGAAGACTTTATTTATGATGATTAAACTAAATGACATGTTTATTATTGTTTTAAATTTGAAGACTTATGTAATGAATGGTTGACATTTACCTATTCCGCGAAAATTTTTAATTAACTATGATATTTAGAATTGTGTTTATGAGTAAATCCAACGCCATTGCAGGGCACTGGGATCGGGGCCTTACAATACGTATGTCAAACAACAATACTTTCTCACTTGATGTTACACGAAATACGAATCTTGTTTTGTCGGCCATGAGTGAAGAAATACTTACTTGGCACCTGCGGTATGGTCATCTTAAGGCTAGACGTTTACAAATGTTAAGCTACAAATATTTGGTTTATTGGCTGCAAAAGGTGAATCGGGAATGTTTGTTGTAACACCGCATAAATTACCCTACTTGAAATTCTCCAAAAATAACTAACTTATAAAGTATAGGGACAAAACATGAAAATTTTGGAAAAGTCATCCATCGCGATACGCGATGGGACAAGCCTTAAGCCCATCGCTTAGCGCTATGGACTTGCACAAAAACCAATCCTAGGCGACATAGTGATACGCGATAGCTCAATCCAAAGGACCATCGCTTAGCGTGATGACAAGGCTAAGTAAACGAGGATACGTGTCCAACCACGTGTCAACCCGTGGCACGATATGACAGGCCACATGTCACCATCTGGTAAGGTGGCGTCACATTGCAGTGTCGCGATACGCGACAGGTTAAAGAGGAACCCATCGCGTATCGTGATAGGTCACGGATTTTGCCTATAAAAGGGGGGTGACGGGTATTAAGCTATTCTCATCCCACCGCACCTCCACATTCACACACTAAACATAGGAAAGCGTGCCCGATTGTTGTGACAAGCCGACATCCTGTTTCTCGTAATTTGTGCATGTAACGAAGTCATAAGCAAGTTAGCAATCATATAAGCAGTAGATCAAGATCCTACCGTCAAGTTTTCGTAGTATTATCATTCCGAGTATCCATACTAAGGTAGGAGTTACGTTTAAGTTATTTGAATTATAACTTAGATATCAATCGAGAATATGGCGTTTAACTTTAGAAGTATTTTATAAATATGCTATAATCATTCATAAACAAATTTTCATAAACGTTACTTCATAGGAAAGTAATGTTAGCAAAGAAATATTCTTGACGGGCGTGTAGTAAACTCTAAGGGTAATATCATTAGTAGTAAGTTTCTTGACTAAGGAAAAGTAATTCGTAAAAATCCCAATAAACCGAGGGACCCGTTAAATACCTGGAGAAACTTACCAACGTGTTATAACCTATTAAGCCAAAGCATGATACATCAAACGTCACTTAAAATATAAGTATTTTCATTCATGAACAAAGATAAACGATTTGAAGGTTAAGCTTAGAAATCCTAGCTTAATCAAAACACCATTCAAATATTTATACAAACCTATTAATGTATAGGCTAAATATCATTCTCATTCACAATCAAGGTTTCAAACGCCCACCGATGGTATAGGCGAATACGTTAACCTTTACAAATCTGTCAAAACATATTTATACTCAATAAGATGAACGGGTGTTTATCTTAAAGAGTCATTCAAACGTTTACATGAAATTACGTGATCTCTAAAAATGTTATTATACAAAGTAGAGAATAAAATCAACTCAGACAGATTACACATGTGTCTGTATCCAAACATAACTGTTCAGCCTAATCAGTCAAAGGCTATGTGGTAGTGGGCTAAACGGTCATAACTAGTTCCCCATTAAGGGCTATGTGGCTCGGGGAACACATTTGTGTGTGTAGGGCTGTGGTACATATACCGGAAGTATAAATGCTTACGCTGAGCTTGTCGAGAAAACTATATTTGTATTGTAAATGTCATTCAACTATTTTTGGAGTCATACATGTTTACCAGCATACAGCTAACGTATATTTCAAACCCATTGCTGGTAATTAAGCATTAGTAGCAATAGCAAGGATTGGAGTCTTTATGAAGATAGAAGCGTGTTACAAGATGGCTCCATTTTTGATAAAACGAATATTTAGGTATTTAATCCCCAAGTAAATTTTCAATGTAAATTAATATTATATTCAACCTAAAGTCTTCCGCTAAAATTAACCCATAAACTCTTATATACATACAAAACAGGTACCAACTTGTTGTCACACGCCTAGGCCCTAAGTCGGGGTGTGACAGATTGGTATCAGAGCCATCGGATTCAGCAAATTAGGTATTTAAACATTAGTACCTAAGCTTTAACCTTAAAGTTATTATTATCATTATTATTATTCGTAGGGAAAAGATAGGATTGGTAAACTTCCTATCCCTAAATTTAACTAAGTGCAAATGTCTTACGTTAACTATCTTGGTCATAGGCGCCGATTAGTCATTCGATCAAAGCCAACATTCATTCACGAATCATCTGATATAGAGAGTAGCAATAGTTATTATACTAGCTTTTTCAGTCAAAATCAACCAATCATTCCGATGTTACCATATGGGATCCAATCCGTATATCTCCCAGGGAGTCAGCAATGCCCAATCTAAATCTCTGACAACACTACCGATAACATTCCCCAGTACTATCCATCTGAAGTTCCAACTTAACATCCTTCCAAGGAGCAAGAAGTTCAGAGTAGGATCAAACTGGAAACTGATTCGTCAAGTTGGATGGACTGCCATCCTAACCAAAGCAAATAGAACTTTGGATCGCCACCACCGGATTACCAATACCAAGTTCCACAAACTGTTGCTGAACAAATCCGTAAACCAAGGATGAGGTTTAACTTGCCCTACAAAAAGAAATTAGTTCAATCACCAATCAGAAATCCTTATGAATCGGAGGAGGATCCTGAGAAAGAATATGAGGAAAACGAGAATCCTTATTTTCCTCCATATATTAGACCGAGACCATCAATTTCCCAGCAAGCTAATGAGATCTGCGAGGAGGCAAATCATATCGAGGAAATTTAAAGTACCAATATTCCCGATAAGGAAATGCATGCATACGTTGCAAATCCGTATCTCTATCCAAGGGAAAACGCTTATCTCTTCCCAGCTGCATCCGCACTTACGGGATATCTTAACCCGCCTAATTCAGTGATGGACGAGTTAAGGAACGAGAATGTAGACCAGAAATGTGTAGGAAAGAAAATAGTTAAGAAATGTGACAAGATGAAAAATCTTGTAAAAAAAGTGGATTAAGGATTAGGAATCGTTATTATGTATCGTTGTGACCGTTATGTACTCTTTCTTGTAAAATAAATAATGTATTATAAAGAATGTTTGTCTTTTCTCTAAATCTTGTCTTATTCATGTAACAGCATGTCAGGACATATAAAGTTAACAGTAATCTCGATATGCAAATAAACAGCAATGAAGAAAAGACTGTAGTAGAGAACAGTCAAGCATACCGAAGGATTATGTGCTCGGTATTCGCGATTTGATAAAAGAAGCTGTAACCCCACTCTATGAATTAATGAAAATTGATCGTAGCCGAATCGCCTCTCATTCTAATAAAAGGGCGAGTCGAAACAAAAGTGAAACCGTGAATTCAAAGAAAGAATCTAAGGAAGAAACAGAGAAGAAAGAGAGTGTTAAAAAGAAAGAAGAAAGTGATCAAGGCTCGACTGTTGAAGATCACCTTCATGAAAACAAGGAAGCAAAGAATTCAATAAGGTTATGATTTCAAAATATTCAAAGTTTATAATCCCAAAGAGTTTCAAGGAAACAAAGGAGCAATCGTTAACCTCCGATTGTCGGAGCAAACGGAATCGATTGTGTTGATTAGCAAGTGTACGGAAAGGGAGAAAGTTCAATATACCTCCGAGATGTTCAAGGGGGGAAGCCCTAGAATGGTGGAATAACCTAATTGGAATTAAGGGTAGAGAAAACTTATATGTTGAATCAAACAATTGACCTAAAGGGGAGATTGTTGAGTCAAACAATTGACCTAAGGGGGAGATTGTTGAGTCAAAGATTTGACCAGAATGAAGTATATGGAAGATTGGAATCTTCTCAACCTCATCAGAATTCACTAAGTATGGACCCGGGTACACCTTAGACATCCGAGCAAGGTTTTACTTAGCCGGGTATGACATTTTGTCTATCGGGCAAGGTTTACTTCAAGAAGTCTTTTTTAGTGGATTTCCGAGGAGTGTTTGCAAATTAGTGCATTGCCGGGCAAGGTACACTAGTTTATGTAAATCCGGGCAAGGTTTACTTTATCAAGCAAGTCTGTTCTTCAGAGCCAAGTATATTACTCTTCCGAGTAAGGTTTGGTTAACCAAGTACAAGAAGCCAAGTGATTGGAAGACCGGGCAAAGTATTCATTAATAAGTATGGTCCAAGTATGCTTGATGATCTAAAGGGATATCTCTAAGTAATATCGGGCAAGGTTCAGCTCAAGCAAGGAACAGTACTCCCGAGTACACTTTGCTAATAAGTTATTTTATAGCAAAGAGCTGAAATGGATCATTGAAGAACAAGGTTGCTCGTAAGGATTTGTCGGGCAAAGTTTGACAAAGCCAAGAAGACTGAAGTCTACCCGGTGAGTATTTTACTTGGTAAAATACTCTTCAGGTAAAGTTTACCCGGAAACTGATTTCGAGTACACTTTTATGTTACCAAGTCCTGAAGGATGGAAGAGTACACAGCGTACTCGGAAAATGAAGATTTATGAAAAGCCTACCCGGAAGACTTGTTTTACACTTAGTTTATTTTGAATATGTAATTTGAATATGTATGATTGTATTTAGGGTTTTTAGAAGGAATGACAGCTGTCCTAGGTTGGCAGGCCTATAAATAGAATGTTTAGGGCACGTCGCCAAGGGGGCACAACAAGGATAGACATACACATTTATTGTGATAGAATATATCGTGTGATGGCTGTCCTAGGATTCCTAAAACCCTAAATCGATTATCCACTTTATATGATGAAAGTTATATAGATGGAATCTTTTGAGTGAATCATGTGTGTGCTTTCTACCTTTGATTATTCATAGCAACCGTATGTTTGTTATAGATTCCGCCATTAACAAACGGATATCTTTTTAAGTATAGCAACCCATCATTAACTCTCTTGTCGGCACATTAATCTGTGTGAGTTATGACATGATTAATAATATCCAGCTGAAATCGAGGGGCCTGACAAGTGGTATGAGAGCTTGTTACCGCTATTTTGGAAAGATTGTTGCTGATTGAAGATTTGAAGAAGAATGACGTAAGCAGACCACTGTTCGATTGATTTGTGACGTCAGCAGCCCTGTTTTTCATTTTTCTTCCAGATCTACAATCTACCGGTGTTTTCTCTTCCTTATTTCAATTAAAGTTCTAATCTTTATATCTAAATCTTGTTCTAATCACATCAGACACATCAGATCTGAGCATTCTGTTTTCAGATCTGATTATTTTGAAACTATGTGTTTACAAAGAAACTGATTTTTGATTTCTCAAAATGTCTGGATATGAGGAACAAGAGGTGTCTACTAATAATATACCAAGCTTGTATGGACAGGAAAACTTTACCAAATGGAAAGTACTCTTTAAAGCACCCGTTTGCTACAATGATGTTGATATGTGGAATTCCATCAAGAATGGTCCACAAGGTACTGTTGAAGTAGGTGCAAATCCACAAGAAACTGCTGTTGTGAGAGAAAGGATGAGAAAGGTTGATGACAAGGCTTTAGCTATGTTGAAGCTAGGTCTGTCTTGGGAAATACTTACCAAAGTTGCACATCATCCCAATGCTAAGGCAATGTATGATGAAATGCTTGAGATGTTTGAAGGAAATGTTGAACTCAAGAACATCAAGAAGCAGAGATTGAAGCTGCAACTAGAAATATTCAAGTATAAAGAAGGAGAAAGGTTGAAATCAATTCTGGAAAGGTTTCTGGGATTATGAATGAGCTCAGAACCACAGATTATGTCATGACTGATTTTGATCTCAACACCAAGCTGCTAAACTCTATGCCAAAGGAATGGTATACTGCCTGCAAGTTCATCCTCACAAAGCACCACTTCAATGAGCTAAAGGTAGATGATGTGGTGTGTTTTCTTCAAGCTGCAGAGATAAAAATGATAGAAAATGAAATGATAAGGGAGGAAAGACCCTGCTTCAATGTTTCAAATGCATTGATTGCAACTATGGGTAATCTGACTACCAATAATTAGCAACAGATTCCTATCATTGAAGAACCTGTAGAGCATAATGCTGACAATACAAAGGCTTTCATTGGTGGTAGCACAAGTAATCAAGGAAACCAGCAAAGATTCAATGTGCAACTGATTGATGACACTGATTCTGCCTCTATGCCAAGTGGAAATGTTCCTCATACTGGCACAGGACATGGTCAAAGCAATGATACACAGGCTTTGCTGTCTATGTTTACTGAGTCATATAATGCATTTGTTGCAAAGAATTTGATTCACACAAGTGTAGTGCAAGATGATCTAGAGTAGATAGATGCTGATGATTTGGAGGACATGGATTTGAAGTGGCAAACTGCAATGTTAGCTTTGAGAAGTAAGAGGTTGTATAATAGAACTGGTAGATCTCTAGTTTCTGGTCCAAATGAAAGAATTGGATTTGACAAGTCAAAGGCAATCTGCTATAATGGCCAACAACCAGGATATTTTGCAAGAGAATGCAACTTGCCAAGGAACTATCAGATGAACCAATTCCCGAATCAACAGCCAAGAGGTCAACAACAATACCAGCAAAATCAGCAAAGAAACAACAACCAAAACTTCAATAACAACTTCAATCCCAACAACAACTATAATCCCAACTTCAACAACTTTCAGCCTCAAATGAATAATCTGAATCAAGTACGCATCAGAATCAAGGTTTTCAAATGAACAACAATCAAAACCTTCAAGCTGCTCAAAATGTTCCAAACAACACTGTTCCAGCCAACCAAAATCAACCAAGAAATCAAGTAAATGTGGCAGTGACTACACAACATGAAGGAAATTTTGATTGGAGTACTCATGAAGAAGACATTGCAGATGATATCAAGAGAGCAAATGTAGAATTCATGGCTATAATTGAGAAAGAAACTGGATCATCATCTCAGGTACACTCTGCTCCTACTGTTGATTTAAATGAACTTATCAATGAATTGAATAAAAAAGTAGGCAAGCTGGAAAGTGAGTGTTTTAAGAAACAAAGTGTCATCAATACATATAAGGCAAGTGAACTAGTGAGTGAAGAAAAAATGAAAAGTTTAGAGGAAGACTGTGTAAACAGTTACAGAGCTCAGAAAAGATTCACCACTGAAATTGATGGGTTGAAGAAAATGATTATAGAAGAGAAGTTGTTAAACATAAAACTGCAAGTTGACAATGAATTCTTGAAGAAATTGGTCTCCACTGGAAACATCTGTGGAATTCTGAACCAAGTTAAGGAAGAAGACAAATACAAAGCAGTACCTCCACCATTCAACAACTTTATGCCAAAAGTTGATAAAGAGAAAAGAAATGCATATCTACAACAATTCATAAAGGTCTTTCAAGACAAGGACGAACTTGTAGATTTGTACAAGAATGTTGAAGTCAGTGAAGAAGGAGAGTATGTTGTGAAGAAAGAACTGAAAGAAGAAAAGTCAATTGGTGTTCAAGTCTCTGAAGATGACCTTGAATCAATTGATTTGAATCAAGATGACTTGAGTGATTTGAGTGATCAAATTACTGAAGAGTAACTTAAAGCTGCTGAAAGAGGAAGAAGTTACAAGAAGCCAGAATCAATTGATAAACTTCCAAAGTACCCACCAGTCGCACCAAAAATGAAGAAATAGAATGAAAGAATGAAAAGAGAACATGTGTCTTTTGACTTATGTGAAAGAAAGAAATAAGGTGAATTAAAATGCTGTAAGGCCTCCTAGCAAGGATGTATTGGATAAGATGAAGCAAAACAACAAGAAAAAGATAAAAGAAGATGTGAATGTTAAAAACTTTATTCCAGTTTACCCTATTTTCTCAAGCATTGAAGATTTTGACATTGGCGAAGTAGAAACAATGGAAGAATATGAAAAGAGGAAATTGAGATAAAGGGAAAACATTAAGGAAGATTCCTTGAGTACAAGAGAAATTGCTTTTGTGAAAGGGAAAGTGGAAAGAAGTGACATAAGAATAGCTGAGTTTGTTGCCTTCTCAATTGACTTTGACAGTTTATAGTCTAAAAGAACAATTGGAGTTGATCCACCAAGACCAAGTGAAAAATTCAAGAAGCCAAAAGAACATGAAATATTCAAAGGAAAGGCTTGGTGCAAGAAATGTGATGAATATGGTCATCACACAGACTCATGTAATGAAAGATTGAAATTCCAACCTTTCCATGTACCAGATGGAACAAAGTATGGCCAAGACTTTGTTCTATACAAACTGAAGTATGATATATATCTGGGAAAAGGAAAGGTGTGTGGAAATGAAACTTTGAACAGAGAAGAAAAGAAATCTGCAAAGGAGACAAGGAGTGACAAGAAAACTGATGTTAAAACAAAGAAACAAATGACTAAATCAGTAAGAAGAAGTGTGTCTTCTAAGAAAAATGAGAAATTGGTGAAGAAGAATTATCAGCCTGTGGAAATCAGACAAGACAGTCAATCAGTCAAATCTGATGGCTCTCAAAGATCATCAAACAGTGAGATAACAAGAAGGAAAGATGCACATTCTAGAAAGAAACCAACAGAACTCACTGGTAATGAGATGTTTCTACTAAAGCATGGATATGAACCACATGGTTTCCTTTGGAAACCTAAGACTAAGAGTAAGGTTGAGAAAGTTGCTGATGTGAGAGACTACTCTAAGAAGAAGGACTATGTGATAAAGAAGTATGCCACTGACTCAGCTAAATACCAGTGTCCAACATCACTTGTTAAAACTCCAAGAGAGTGTGGTTATGAAACTGATAATTCAGACAACTTAGAATTGACTCATGAAGATCCTAAACCAACAACACTCGCTTCCCAAGCTGTGTCTGAAACTAATCAAACTTTCTTTGTATGTGCAGGAACAGTCCACTCCTCTAAATGACATATGGTACATGGATAGTGGTTGTTCTAGGCACATGACTTGTGACAAGAGATCTCTTGTCAATTATGAAGAAAAGTATGAAGGTCCAGTAGCTTTTGGGAGTGATGAGAATGGTGGAAGGATTGTTGGAAAAGGAATCTTAACAAAAGGGAAAGTCTCATTTGATAATGTATTTCATGTTGAAGGTCTTCAGTACAATCTGCAGAGTATATCACAAATGTGTGATAAGGGTTACAAAGTCAGTTTTGATGATTCACACTGTTTCATTTTAAAACCTGAGTATGTAATTCCACCTGAAATGATTATGATGATGGCACCAAGAAATGGTAACTTGTATGAATTGAATATGAAAGAAGCTATTTCAAGAGGAGGTGCATGTTTTGTTTCCAAAGCCACTGAAAATGAGTCAAAATTGTGGCATAGGAAACTGTGTCATGTGAACTTGAAGAACATGAATAGACTTGTCAAAGGTGAGCATGTCATAGGCTTACCTACAAGAGAATTCAAGTTGGAAGATCATTGTGATTCATGTCAAAAGGGAAAACAACACAAGTCTACTCATATGCCAAAGCTCATCAACTCAATTGATCAAGTACTTGAATTACTTCACATGGATCTCTTTGGTCCTGTGAGTGTACCAAGTATTGGGAAGAAAAAATATTGTCTGGTGATCATTGATGACAATTCAACATACACTTGGGTTTATTTCGTAAGTACCAAGGATGAGACTGCAGAGTTGATTAAAGATTGTGTAACAATGATTGAGAACAAGTTGAATAAGACAGTCAAGATGATGAGAAGTGACAATGGCACTGAGTTCAAGAATGGAGTTATGCAAGAATTCTATGAAGCAAAAGGAATACAACAACAATTTTCAGCTCCTAGAACTCCTGAGCAAAATGGTGTAGCAGAAAGAAGAAACAGAACTTTAATTGAAGCTGCAAGAACCATGTTAGCAGATGCTAATCTGCCTGTCACTTTTTGGGCTGAAGCCATAAATACAGCCTGCTATGTTCAGAACAGGGTACTTGTGAACAAAAGGCATAACAAAACTCCCTATGAAATATTTCACAACAGAAAGCCTTACATCAAGTTTTTCAAGCCCTTTGGGTGCAAATGTTTTCTTTTGAATACAAGGGACTATTTGAACAAGTTTCAAACAAAATCCCTGGATTGCTTCTTTTATGGATATTCTACACACTCAAAAGCCTACAGAGTTTATGTGAAAGATCACTTGAGTGTTATAGAATCATCTGACATCATCTTTAATGAGAATCAATTCAGTATAGTTGATGGTGCAGCATGGCTGTTTGATCATGAGAAGTTAATAAGGTCTTTCAAGATTTATCCTGAAGACTTTGATGACTCATTCTACAAGACCAGTGTAATCGAAGAAAAGAAGAAGAAAACATTGGACTTAGAAGAATTATGGAAGAAGGTTGCTAGAAAAGAGAAAGAATATTTTTTTGTGAAGAATTCCTCGTGGAACACTGATGAACTTGATCATGTTGAGCACAATCAAGACAATCCAGATGTAGAGAATGATACAATTCAGCCTGAGGATGACACAAGAAACCATGCAAGTGAAAATGAAACTGCATCCACTGCAAGATTTCAAGATCTATTTTTAAGAGTAAACTTAGAAAACAATGGTGAATCTACTTCAGGACAAAATAATGATGAAGCACCAGAATTTCATGATGCAGAAGCTGATTTGATCATTGAAAATCCTTAACTCAATGAAACAAATCTTGACACAAATATGTCTTCAGATATGATTGTACAAACTCCTTATGTGGAAAAGAATCATCCTTCTGAAAACATCATTGGTGATTTGCATGAAAGAGTTACAAGAAGTCATTCCAAAATTGCAAACATCTGTCTTTACTTTTGTTTTTTGTCCCAAATAGAACCAAAGAACATAGCACAAGCATTAAAAGACAATAGTTGGGTGGATGCAATGCAAGAGGAATTGGCACAATTTAGAGACCTGCATGTGTGGTATCTTGTTGATAAGCCATTTTACAAATATGCAATTAGAACCAAATGGGTTTTTAGAAACAATAGGGATGAAAGGGGTTTGGTGATTAAGAATAAAGCTAGACTTGTAGCACTGGGATGTCTTCGAGAAGAAGGAATAGACTTTGAGGAAGTCTTTGCACCTGTTGCAAGACTTGAAGCTATCAGGATTTTTCTTGCATATGCTGCCTCAAAGAACATTAGAGTGTTCCAGCTTGATGTTAAGTCTGCATTTCTAAATGAAAAGATTGATGAAGAGGTGTATGTTGCTCAACCTCCAGGTTTTGAGGATCCAATGTATCAAAACAGGGTGTATAAGTTAAACAAAGCCCTTTTATGGATTGCATCAGGCTCCTAGAGCATAGTATGATGAGCTGTCAAATCATCTTCTTGAAAATGGTTTCAAAAGAGGAGCCATTGACAAGACACTCTTCTACAAAAGAAAGGGATCAGACTTGCTTCTGTTACAAGTGTATGTGGATGACATCATCTTTGGTTCTACAAATGAACAAATGTGTATGGAGTTTGAAGGGGTAATGAAGTCCAAATACAACATGAGTTCTATGGGAGAAATGAACTTCTTTCTAGGACTGCAAGTTCAACAGAAGGCTGAGGGGATTTTCATTCATCAAAACAAATATGTGTAGGACATCTTGAACAAGTTCAACTGTCAAGAGTACAAGACTGCTTCAACTCCAATGGACACCAAAGAAAAGATGATCGCAGATGAAAAGGGGGAGCCTATAGATGAACATGAATATAGAGCCAAAATTGGATCTCTTATGTATCTGACTGCAACAAGACCAGATATCATGTTTTCTGTATGTGTGTGTGCAAGATTCCAATCAAGTCCAAAAGTCTCCCACATGAATGTTGTTAAAAGAATATTCAGATATTTGAAGGGAAGACCACACCTAGGGATTTGGTATCCAAAGAATCAATCTTTTGACCTGATTGCATATACAGACAGTGATTATGATGGCTGTAACATGAGCGGAAAGTCAACCTCAGGAGGATGTCAATTTTTGGGTGGAAGGCTAGTGTCATGGCAATGCAAAAAGCAGACTACAATCTCAATCTCTACTACAGAAGCTGAATATGTTGCTGCATCTACCTGTTGTGCACAAGTTCTATGGATTCAAAATCAGATGCTGGACTATGGTTTGAATTTCTTGAACACCCCTATTCTTATTGACAATACAGCTGCATATTTTACTGTTAAGAATCCAGTTCAACATTCTAAAACTAAGCACATTGAAATCAGACATCATTTCATCAGAGACTGCAGTGAAAAAGGTTTGATTGAAATGCAAATAGTTGATACAAGTGACAATTTGGCTGACCTTTTCACCAAACCACTTGAAAGAACCAGGTTCAACTTTCTTCTGAAAGCCCTGGGAATGATCAACTCTGATGAAATCTGATTAAGGATGTGTGCCTGGTTGTGTGTCTCTGTGATAACTGATTATTTTGTTAGAGATTACACTTATTGAATATTTAGTGAATATGCTTGATTATGTTACTTAAGTATGATATTTGAATATGCTACTGGATATGTTAACTGTTATGTTCTTTAACTGTGTATGTATGCAAAATTTGACATGTTTGATCTGATTGATAGGTTGGCATGATTATCAGTTGATGTGCATTTGTGATGTTAGAATAAGTGTCTGTGTTATGATTTACTTGTGAGAGTAAGCTTATTTGACATCACTGCTTTAATGCTTGACTATGTGTTTTATCTGATCATCTGATGTTGTTAGGATAGGCTTACACATGAATGTTGTTAAATGTTTGCTTGTCCTTATAATATTGAGTGTCATTCAGATTTAATTATGTACTGCAACTGTTTATGTCAAAATGTGTTTTATGTCAAAATTAAGTGATTTAATGAAATTTCTAATGAATTTTGCATAAATACTTTATTTTGATCAAAACATGAGCATGTTGTTAATGGTGCTGAGATATGATAAGATTATTTTGTTCAAGCTTTTAAAGAAGCTTAAAAGAAGAATTTTTTTTTGAAAAGTCTCAAGTAGTTTTTTTTGCTATAAACTATTTCATTTTCCCAGTTGGAAGGACAAGCACCCGTGTATGTTTGGTCCTTAAATCTCTACAGATTCAAAGGATAGCCATTGACCTTAAAAATGAATGCATTTGGGGCAATAATAACTTGTTTCTTATTCCTTCACTTAAAACTATGTCAATAGCTCTAACTTTGAAAGGACATATATTCACATGTATGTTTGGTCCTGTTGACCACTTTTGGTCAAACAGGATAGCCATTAACCTGACAATGAAGAGATATTGGGGTGATTGAATATTAAACTATTTTTAATGGGAAATGATAGTACATTGACTACTTAGCTGATCATATGGAATTAATAGGCTAAAAAGACCTTAGTATAGTCATTAACATGTATGGTTGCTTTCCCATGATGATGTAAAATCTAAGGTGATATAAACATAATGAATATGCTAATCTTTATGTGGAGATACATAGTTGTCTTTGAATGTCTCAAGATAAGTCTCTCCAAATGATAGGCAGAAAAGTGATTACCCAGTCATACACGAGCTTGTTGTTATTTGGTCAACCAAAAATGTAACATCTTTAAATATGACAAAGAACATGCTTTAAGAAAATTTGAGAAAATATCAAAAACAAGGGGAAGAATGAATAAATCAACCAAAAGTTGATAAGTGTTTTAAATATTTTATCAAACAAGAGGGTTACAACAAGAACTACAAAGATGTTGACAAAATCTGTCTCATCTTGAATGAAAGGCAGGTTACTAACTGTAAGTCCAACATTCAACCTCTATATATGTTTGAATCTAAAAAAATACAAAAATACAATAAGTTATGTCATACAAAAACAAGTTTTTGACCAAATACAGGAGGTTGGAGTCAAATTGGGGTGATCTGGGGAAAGCCAAATAAACTTTGAGAAGAGATATGAGGCATCATAGCACAGTGTTGACCATTAATGCTTTATGCTTAAATTGAACCTTAATCATATCAACAAAGAAATGAAATTCATGCTAAGTTTATACCTGCTGTTAACCTATCTATGTTGTCATAATAATGCTGAGAATGAAGTATTGAGAAAGCTATTTAGTCAATATAATCCCATTCTTGAGATCTTTTCAGAAAATGGAAGAAACTGTTTTGAAGAGAAATATAACTGAAATTTGATCTCTAAATGCACCATTTGCTCTTAAACTATGATCTAAAATGAAAAATATATTTTGACAAAGTGGTTCAAGTTAAAAATTGTTGCATTTTGCCTTTAATAGGTTGAATATGTAAGTTCGGGTAAGGTTTAATGTTTTATAACCTTTCCGGGCACAAAACAGTTGAATATGTTTGAATATGATATTTTGGTTAAGGTTGATGATTTATGACCTTTCCGGGTAAGCTTAGTCATTTTTGACTAACTTTATGATTTTCGGGCATGCTTTGAAGTGTTTACACTTTCCGGGTAGAGTACACTGTTGTACTCATTTCCCGAGCAAGCTTGAAGTCTTAAGATGATTATGTGTTGTTATAGCTAGCTTTTAACAAAAAATTCTTGTTTCGGGCAAGCTATGCATGTTATATGCTGATTGTGATTCCAAGCAAACTTTATGAACTTAGTCATGTACATCAAGTAAGCTTTGTGATTTGTGTGAATATGTTGTTAGGAAAGGTTTGTTAATCTTTCAGGGCATGCTTAGATATTACTATTTAAGTTTGTCATTTTTCGGGTATGGTTTGGCATGTTGAAATCCCTCGGGTAAGGGCATACCTGATGATTGAATATGTTTATCCTAGCAAGCTTAGTGCTAACATAGGATTTTTGGGCAAGCTCTTTGAAATTTTAGACTATAGCACACTTAAATGTTTATGTGTTTTAATTTCATTCCGAGCATGCTCTGTGATATGTGTGTTTATGATTTCATTGAAATTACAAGTGTTTTCGGGCAAACTTTGTTTTCCGGGCACACTTTATATTTCGGGTACACTTTTGTTCCCTCAATATACTTGGTAATTTCAAACTTAACTTTCCAAGTACACTGTCTACTAGAAATCCTTTTCCGGGCACACTTTGTACTATATGAAGGTTATTCGGGTATACTTTGCATTAGAAAGGTGTTCGGGCAAACTATTCTCTTGAATGATTGCTCGGGCACACTATGTTTTCTAGTATGCTTGATTGAATATGTTATTTAGTATGATAAAATTGATTATGATTTTTATTAGGGTTTATGCTAGATAAGTTTTAATTTGAAATTAAGAAATCTATATGGGTGTCTTGATTGATTCCTAGTAAGGATGTTTATTTGATGTTTATACTTGATTATTTGCCTTGTAAATAATATCTCAAGAAATCTAGTATTTCGGGTAAGCTTTCTTCATTATCTCTTAACATTAAATTAAATAGCTTGATCGAGCAAGGTTTATAAATAGAAGGATTCGGGCAAACTTTGTATATTCAAAAATGAAAATTTTCCAAGCAAAGTTTGGCCGGGTAAGCTTTGTAAGTGGATGTATACCGAGTAGACTTTGAAAAGAATAATTCCGAGTAAGGTTTTATTAACTTAAAAGATAAATATTGTTTTTAATATCAAGTGGATAATGTTACCGTTTGACAGCTAATAATTCACAAAATGACAAAAAGCATTTAAAACCCACTTTCAAAAGGTATATAAGAGGGAGTTAGGTAAAATTTTCAACATTATTTTTCCCTCTCTCTCCTTCCACTGCAACTGCTTACTCGCAAAGAAACCCAAACCTATCACATTCTATTATTCCTAACCCTAACTAGAATTAGCCCTCTAATTCCGACTCGGTAAGAAACAATAATGTGTTTTTCGACCACGATTAGACTATAATGGGCTTTGATTATATATCTGATTACTAATACTCTATTTATGTGTTTAGGTTATAAATTTTTCGAAGAACAGGTTCTTGATGATTTTCTCTCTTTTCTTTCTTCTTCATTTTTGTACCTTGAAATGATCTAAAAGTACTGAACTTTATAACTAATTTCACTTTGAATATGTTTGTTTATGTGATTCAGATATGGCAGACGATGAACCCAAGTATGTCTTCGAACCAAAACATAATATGTGTGCACTTCTACAAGTCACACCTGAAAATGAGCCGTTGGCTAGGATGATAACTTGGATGGCTCGGTCCAATGTCAGTTTCGCATTCACTGAAAGCCCTGTAATTTACAGAAATCACTCCTTGGATTTCTGGAGATCTGCTGAACTGGTTGAGGACATAAATGGTAAACCAATTGAAGCAACTGTTGGCAGACAAGAAATCCACATTACAGAGGGGTTGATAAGAAGATGTCTATGGTTGAATGATGGTGATCATAATTCTATATACTTCAGCACACCTCACTTGATGAAGATATTTGAAGAAACAATGGGGTATCAAGGAACTATACATGAAGGACAGTTTCAGAGGGGTATGTTCCCTATGTTGTACAGGTTTCTTATTCACCATGTGATCCATGGATTTGCTCCAAGAAAGGGATCATGGTCATTGATGAGTCATGACTTGGCAAATGCCACTGTTGGGATTATGTATGATCTACCCTTCAATTTCTCTAAGATGATATTTGAAGGATTAGTAGGAAATCCGAAGAAGCCTGAAAGAAAAAGATTTTTACAATATCCAAGATTCCTACAGATAATCTTCAACAGTGAGCTTCAAGATCTACCCACTGTTGGAACTACACACCAACTGCATGACCCTGACACATATAGAAGAATAAAAAATCCAGGTGTCTCAAATACATACAACTCAAATGTTCCATTTGAGATATTGCCATGGTTATTGTACCATGACTTGCAAGTGATGCCAATACCTGAGTTAAGCTCAGAGGAGGAAGGAAGAGAGGATGATGACAGTGATGATGATGGAAACTCTGATTATGTAGATGGTAATGGAGATGAAGGAGGAGACGAAGTGAATATTGAAGTTTTTGCACTTAGTCAGGGGTAGAAACTTGAGCTGTCATCATCACCACCACAAACTCCACCACACCAGATCACTCACACATAACCACAAATCCTAACCTTAAGCCAACCAAAAATATCTACACATACATCCCCACCACCACAAACACCACCATCCATATTTCAATCCCACATTTCAAAACAAGAACAACCTGATTATGAACATTTCACCACATCACCACCTACAACACCACAAATGGATAGTGACCTTTTAACATTATTAAAAGAAAATGCTGAACTGAGAAGAAGGAATGAGGAAGTAACTGAGGAAAATGTTATGTTGTTGAAGAGACTAGTAGAAGAAAATTTGAGAATTTAAACCCTGGAGCAGGAGGCTGAGAAGACCTCAGCTGCCCCAAAACAGGGGGAGAATGTATCTATGCCAGCTGTCTCAGGTGGAAATGATGAAGAAAATGTAACATTTACAGAGACTGCTGATGCTTTAAAGTTGATTGTAAATGTGTATGATGATGGAGAGGAAAGCAGTGATGAAAGGAGGATTGATGATGATGAGTATGAAGGAGATATGTCTAAGGGTGCAGAACAAGTCTACGATTACATTGATGAAAGAAGAGATGAAGAGACTGTTGAGAAAGTGAATGAAATTGAAAATATAAATGTTGAAGAGCAGGTTGAGACAGAGAAAAGGATTGAAGAGATAAATACAGAAGAAAATGTGGCTATCACTGATATGGCCACTAATACTCCTACTGACATAGCTACTTATGTCTTGACTGACATACTTACATAAGTAGACACTGAAGTGATGAATGATGAAGATACTGCTACTGAGGAGATTGTGCTCACTGAACCAGAAAATGAACAAGCAGAATGCTCCAAGACAGTAGAGTTTGATGAGGAGATGGATGAGCTAGAAAGAGATATTGATAATTTTCCACCAGAAAGTGAAGAAGATTTAAAGAAAAGGTTGGAAAAGGGAAAAGCCAAAGTTTCAGAAGAAGAGCCTGTTAAGGCATATCCTGAAAAGGATGTACTGTTCAAAGATGATGATGTTGCTGCTGCTGCTATAAGGGAACTAGAAAACATTCTGAGAGAAACAAGGGACAGAGAGATACTGGCCCAAACTATAGACCCTGTAGAGTTAGCAGAGCAGGAAACCTTGATCAATCAAGACAAATTTGCAAAGGAGATCATTGAAGATGTGGCTAATCAGGAGATGATTGAAGAATTGATTAATATGAACAGAGTTGAGGAAGTTGACAACTTTTTGGCTTTGGTGGTTAGCATGGTTCAACCACAGAGCCAACCTGGACCTGAATCTGAATAAAGGCCTCAAAAGGAACCTGAAAGGGAACCTGAGAGACCAACTGGTGAATCTGTTGAAGAGATGATGGCTAATATCACCAAGATCAGGATGGAAAGAGAGAAAAGATTTGAACAGGTGTATACAAGAAGGAGAAAGTATGATGAACAGAAGAAGGATGATGAGAGGAAAACAAAGAGAGGAAAATGGGATGAAAAGAATAAATACTATGTTGAGACTCTTGATAATGAAGGTGATAATTAAACTAGCCCAATCAGGGCAATTCCTTTGCAGACACTACGACCAGGACAAAAGATTCCAGGTGTCCCTGATGTGCCAACCAGAAATGAACCAGATCATCCACCTTCTGATGAACCAAAAATTGATGCCATGAATGATTTAACTGAAGAAGAGGATGAATCTGAGGATTCTGATGATAATGATGATGATCTTGAGAATGATCAAGGAAAGAATGTCAAAGCTGCCAATGTTGTGTCCCCACAGGTGGAAATGACTGATGAACGTAGGGCAAACATTAAGCTGAGTGTGTTGGAAGCTAAAAAGAAAAATCCATTGGTGATAAAGTTAAGAAGATTTGGTATAAGCTTTGAAACTCTGGCTGCTGTGAATTATGATGAATTGAAGCAGATATTAGAAGAAGAAAATAATACTATCAAGAAGCTTATGCAACAAATGAATAGAGATGCCCAAAAATACAGAGATTATCTCAGAAGGCACAACTATTCTGAAAAGGATTTGTCTCACTTTACTTTTGATAAACTCCAAGATCTTTATAACAGTGAAAGAGAAAAGGTGATTGAAAAATGTGTGAAAGAAAATGAGAAACTGGAAAAGATGGAGGAGTTGAAGAAAAAGTTTGAAGGCATGTGTGGTTATTTACTGGAAAGAGGTATGAAGCCTGAGATTGTTGAACATTTATCCAGAGAATCAGTGTTGGACCAATACAACAAACTGAAAAGAAAAGAAAAATTGAAAAGGGTCCAAGCTGAGAGCTCTACCAAACAGGCTGAAGCAACTTATGAACCCCAAGCTAAAAGAAGAAGAATTCACACTCTGAGGGAGAAGGAAAAAGAACAAGACAAATCAGCTGAAACCTCTGCTCCTCCAGATGCGAAACCTGAACCTGAGGATGAACCATTTCTCCCTTGGGAAAATGAAGAAATGATAAACATTCTAAGAAACATAATGATAAATCAAAGAGGAATGACTGAAGCAGACTTTAATGTCTTGGAAAAGGAGGATTTGAAATACCTCTTTTATATTAAAAAGGATGAATGGGAAAAAGCCCTATGGGAATGAGAGAACCCAAGATACTATGTTGATGGTAGGTTTGTACCTGCTGGATTGGCAAGAACTCCTGGCATGGATAAAATGTTAAAAGAACATAAAGCAGCAGGACACAATGTTGTTGAACTTGCCAATCTACCAACAGAGATGGTTGAGGCTATATACATTAATGTCTTTAACTTTAGGCCTAGCAAACCAAAGAAGTCCATTCCCTTCAGGCCTCCTATTTCAAGAAGATTTCCAAGAGGAGGAAGAGATCAAAGAGGAAGAGGTGAATCAAGCAGTTCAGCACAACAAAGAACAAGACCACAATCTAATGTGGATCTACCAAGAGAAATTTACTTTGATTCTGTTACTGGTGCATTAAAGGTGATTATGGAGAGTAGACAATTGAGAGAAATTGTTGTGAGAAGTGACTTCCATGAATTCAATGAAGAACAATTGAGAAGGATGGCCACTCTCAGATTGTATGATTACAGAAACAGAAGCAGATTGGCAGGTAGACAGATGAATGATTTGTCGAAATTTTTGTGGGAAGAACCTAACAAAAGGTTCAAGTTCTTAAAAGAAAAGAGAAATTGGAGAACAACCCAAACTCACAAGTCAAGCAGGACTGCAAAGCTAAAAAGAATGGACATAGCTGAGAGAGACTTTCAGATGACATTCAGAGATGAGAATCCATTGTCCAACATGAATACTTGTATAAGTATGGGAAGAAGAATGAGACTCCCCAACTACACAGTACAGAATAATGGCATTATAACTGAAAGTGAATACAAAGAAGATGATGATCATTTTGTACTGAGAAACTATGATGGAAAAATACTGGGGATCATTAAGAAAGATGAAGACTTGACATGCCTGCACAATGAGGACTTGATGGATATAAGGGATTTGGCTATACCAGAAAGTCACATTCACTACCAAGCCCTTAATATCTTAAAAATGAAAGCTACTTCAGAGATAATCAATCGAAAACAAGCCATTCATAATGCAAGAAAGAGACAAGATCAATAAAATAGGCTATGTTTTGTAATGTCTTCGGACAACTTTCTGATTATGTAATTTGCTTATGTTATTTGAATATGTAATTTTGATTTTTGATTTGATGTGTATTTTTGCTAAGTGTAATTAACCATAGAAATGTTTTGGGTCAGCTGAGGTGTTCCAATCTAGGGGGAGATTGTTGAGTCAAACAATTGACCTCAGGGGGAGATTGTTGAGTCAAACAATTGACCTAAGGGGGAGATTGTTGAGTCAAATATTTGACCAGAATGAAGTATATGGAATATTGGAATCTTCTCAACCTCATCAGAATTCCCTAAGTATGGAACCGGGCACACCTCAGACATCCGAGCAAGGTTTTACTTAGCCGGTTATGATATTTTGTCTTTCGGGCAAGGTTTACTTCAAGAAGTCTTCTTTAGTGGATATCCGAGCAGGGTTTGCAAATTAGTGCATTGCTGGGCAAGGTACACTAGTTTATGTGAATCCGGGCAAGGTTCACTTTATCAAGAAAGACTGTTCTTCAGAGCCAAGTATATTACTCTTCCGAGTAAGGTTTGGTTAACCATGTCCAATAAGCCAAGTGATTGGAAGACCGGGCAAGGTATTCATTAATAAGTATGGTCCAAGTATGCTTGATGATCTAAAGGAATATCTCTAAGTAATATCGGGCAAGGTTCAGCTCAAGCAAGGAACAGTACTCCCGAGTACACTTTGCTAATAAGTTATTTTATAGCAAAGAGCTGAAATGGATCATTGAAGAACAAGGTTGCTCGTGAGGATTTGTCGGGAAAAGTTTGACAAAGCCAAGAAGACTGAAGTCTACCCGGTGAGTATTTTACTTGGTAAAATACTCTTCAAGTAAAATTTACCCGAAAACTGATTTCGAGTACACTTCTATGTTACCAAGTCCTGAAAAATGGCAGAGTACATAGCGTACTCGGAAAATTAAGATTTATGAAAAGCCTACTCGGAAGACTTGTTTTACACTTAGTTTATTTTGAATATGTAATTTGAATATGTATGATTGTATTTAGGGTTTTTAGAAGGAATGACAGCTGTCCTAGGTTGGCAGGCCTATAAATAGAATGTTTAGGGCACGTCGCCAAGGGGGCACAACAAGGATAGACATACACATTTATTGTGATAGAATATATCGTGTGATGGCTGTCCTAGGATTCCTAAAACCCTAAATCGATTATCCACTTTATATGATGAAAGTTATATAGATGGAATCTTTTGAGTGAATCCTGTGTGTGCTTTCTACCTTTGATTATTCATAGCAACCGTATGTTTGTTATTGATTCCGCCTTTAACAAATGGATATCTTTCTAAATAAAGCAACCCGTCATTAACTCTCTTGTCGGCTCATTAATCTGTGTGAGTTATGACATAATTAAGTAAGATCCAGCTGAAATCGAGGGGCCAGACATTATACAATTTGGACTGGGCAACGATTAAAGCAATGATATTAAAGAAATTTTGTCCAATCAATGAAATGGATCAAATACAAACCAAACTTTGGAATCACAAAGTTGTGGGAACAAACCTCAAGGAATATAACACTGAATTTCTTGAGTATTGTAGAATTGTACCTCATTTGGTCACTCCGGAAATTAACAAAGTGACACGATACATTTACGGGTTACAAATCTAAATCCGTGATTTAGTTGGTTCACACATGTCATCTACGACGGAATCTGCCATGGAGTTGGCAGGATATCTGATGGATGGGATGATTAGAAATTGGGATGAGAAGAAGATAGATGATCGCAAGATGTCAGTTAGAGGAAAAATGAAGAAGGTTGAGAAGAAGAGGGAAGGGGCGTTTGTGTATAGTCACCCTGTTTGAAAGTCTTGCAGTAGGAGACATTTCGGTAGATGTCTTCGACCAACGAACACCATTACGTGTAATTTTTGCAAGAGATCGGGACATGTGGAAGCCGACTGCAAGAGGAAGGCGGTGGTATGTCTCGATTGTGAAGAGAAGGGGCATTTTTGCAACGAATGTCCAAAGAAGAAGCCGACGACAACAGCGGCTGGTGCAAGTGGTAGCGGTTCCAAGACTGATGCCAAGAAAGGAAACGCAAGGGTCTTCATGTTGGATACGCAGAAGGCAGCTGACATACCGGATGTTATCACCGGTACGTTTCCTGTTAATAATGTTTATGCTAGGGTTTATTTGACTCATGTGCAAACCAAATTTTTATATATTATAAATTCTGTAGTCTATTAAATGAACCCTTATTTAAACTAGATAAACATTACGAAGTCGAGACTGCTGATGGAAATGTAAGTAAAATAACTGAAACCTTAAATAACGCCACTATTTCCTTAGCCGATCACGTCATACCTGTATGACTGTTACCAATGACATTGGCAGGTTTTGATGTAGTTTTAGGTATGTATTAGTTATCCTCTAATCAGGCTCGTATCTTATGTAATGATAAAGCCATTGAAATCCGAACATCTAACCATAAAATCATTCATATCACCGGAGACAGAGAAGCAAAAAAAGTAGGAATAATTTCTAAATAAAAGCAAGTAGTTGCTTAGGTAAAGGATTGCTTGCATTCATGGCCTATGTAACTAAAGAACCCAAACCCAAAAAGATGGAAGAAGTGCCAATCGTATCTGAATTTGAAGATGTGTTTCCCGACGAATTACCGAAGCCCCACCAGATAGAGAGGTAGAATTTAGAATCGATCTTACACCAGGAACTTCACAGATAGCTAAGTCTCCTTATCGACTAGCACCAACGGAATGAAAGAATTGAAGAAACAGTTAGATGAGATTTTAGAAAAAGGATTCATACAACCGAGTTCATCACCAAGGGGAGTTCCAATTTTGTTAGAATAGAAGAAGGACGGATCAATGAGAATGTGTATAGATTATAGATAATTAAATAAGGTTACGATCAAGAACAAGTATCCACTTCCAAGAATTGACGATTTGTTTGATCTACTCCAAGGAGCAAGTTGTTTTTCTAAAATTGATCTTAGATCGTGTCACCATCAGTTAAGTATAAGAGGTAGATATACCTAAAACAACGTTTAGAACCCGATATGGACATTATGAGTTCACTGTGATGCCTTTCGAACTCACTAATGCTCCGGCAGCTTTCATGGACATGATAAATCATATTTGCAAACCGTATCTTGACAATTTTGTTATCGTAATCATTGATGACATTCTTGTTTATTCAAAATCTAATACGATCATCAAGTACATTTAAAAAATCATATTTGAAACCCTAAGAAACAAGAAATTGTATGCCAAATTCTCCATATGTGAATTATGGTTGTCCGAAGTTCAATTTCTTGGTCATGTTATAAACGAAAAGGGTTTTCAAGTAGATCCAGCTAAAATAGAATCCATCACCAAATGGGAGAAACCCAAGACACCAACTCAAGTCAGAAGTTTTCTAGGATTAGCTGGATATTAACGAAGATTCATACAAGACTTTTCTAGAATAGATGTCCCATTAACTACACTTACAAGGAAATCTATTAAGTTTGAATGGGGACCAAAACAAGAGGAAGCATTCTGCTCACTTAAAACAAAAGTTAACCAATGCACCTATCTTGGCTTTGCCAGAAGGATTGGATAACTTTACCATATACTGTGATGCTTCGCATACGGGAATGGGATGTGTTTTGATGCAAGGAAAAAACTAATTGCTTATCCTTCAAGACAATTAAAAGTTCACGAAAACAATTACACCACACACGACCTTGAATTAGGCGCTATAATTTTCGCGTTGAAATTAGGGCGACATTACTTGTATGGTGTAAAGTTCATAGAATACACGGATCATAAAAGTTTGAAGCATATATTTGATCAAAAGGAAATTAACGATTATGACTGTGAGATCATATATCACCAAGGAAAAGCCAACGTTGTGGCTGATGCCTTAAGTAGGAAAGAACATGAAAAGCCAAAGAGAGTCTGAGCTCTTAGATTGGAACTTAAAGTAGATTTAACTAGTCATATCAAAAAAGCTCAGAAATTGGCACTAGAAGAAGGAAACATTAAAGCCGAAAAAGAGAACGGTACAATCGATCAACTAGTCAAAGGAAGTGACAAAAGACTTAGACTAGGTACAAGAATTTGGGTACCAATGGTCGGGAGTTTAAGAAAAAAGATTCTTGATGAGGCTCATTAATCCAAGTATATGATGCATCTGGGAAGCGACAAGATGTATCACAATTTAAAAGATGATTAGTGGTGGATTGGTATGAAGAGGGATATTGCTTTAGATGTAGCCAAATGCCTGATGTATTCTAAAGTAAAAGCCGAACATCAAAAGCCGTTAGGATTATTACAACAACCTGAAATACCAATATAGAAATGGGATATGATAACCATGGATTTCATCATGAAGTTACCTAAAACTTCTAGCCAGAACGATGCAATCTAGGTTATTGTAGATAGACTTACCAAGTCTGCACATTTCATACCAATACAAGAGACTTACAGTATGGATAATTTAGAACAATTATACGTTGAAAACACAATATCCGTTTCTCTTCAAAAAAAATTTCAATCTTTCAAAAGGAAATTAGGACTCGACTAAACTTAAGTACTGCATACCATCCCCAAACTGAAGGCAAAGTGAACATACAATACAAACATTATAAGATATGCTTCGTGCTTGTGTCATCAACTTAGGAGGAAGTTGGGACACTCCTCTTGCTTTAATGGAATTCTCATACAATAATATTTATCATACGAGTATCCAAACGGCACCATTTGAAGCTTTATATGGGAGGAAGTGTAGGACAGTTGTATGTTGGTCTGAAACAGGTGATAGTCAGTTATCAGGACCTGAAATTGTTCAAAGAACCAATGATCAAGTTATACAAATCCGTGAATGATTGAAGGCAACAAGAGATAGACAGAAAAGCTATGCAAATATTCTTTGCAAGCCATTGGATTTTAAAGAAGGAGATAAAGTATTATTGAAAGTCTTGCCTTGCAAAAGGAGTAGTAAGATTCGGAAAGAAAGGAAAACTGAGTCCACGCTTTGTTGGACCATTTAAGATACTTGAATGAATCGGACCAGTTGCTTACAGACTAGAATTACCCGATGAAATGAAAGGTATTCATGACGTGTTTCACGTATCTAATCTAAGCAAGTGTTTAGCCGACGAAAATCTTACTATGCCATTAAAAGTCGTTAAGATCAATGAGAAGCTTAAATTTGTAGAACAACTGATTCAAATAGAAGATAGTATGATCAAGTTCCTTAAGCAAAAGCGACCCAAGCTCGTGAAGTCAAATGGGATTCAAGGAGAGGACTCGAGTATAAGTGGGAGCTCGAATCAGAAATGATGAAGAAATATCGCTATCTATTCCAATAAATCTCGAGGACGAGATTATTCAAAAGGTGGGGAGGATGTAACACCGCATAAGTTACCCTACTTGAAATTTCCCAAAAATAACTAACTTATAAAGTATAGGGACCAAACATGAAAATTCTGGAAAATTCATCAATCGCGATACGCGATGGGACAAGCCTTAAGCCCATCGTGTAGCGCAGTGGACTTGCACAAAAACCAAGCCTCAGGCGGCGTAGCGATATGTGATGGCTCAATCCAAAGGACCATCGTGTAGCGTGATGACAAGGTTAAATAAAAGGGGACACGTGTCCAAACAAGTGTCAACACATGGCACGATATGACAGGCCACGTGTCACCATCTGGTAAGGCAGCGTCACATTGCGATGTCGCGATACGCGATTGGGTAAAGCGGAACCCATGGCGTATCGCGATGGGTCACGGATTTTGCCTATAAAATGGGGTGACGGACATTGAGCTATTCTCATCCCACCACACCTCTACTTTCACACACTTAACATAGGAAAGTGTGTCTGATTGCCGTGACAAGCCGACGTCCTGTTTTCCCGTAATTTATTCAAGTAACAAATTCATAAACAAGTTAGCAATCATATAAGTGAGTAGATCAGGATCCTACCATCAAGTTTTCTTAGTATTATCATTCCAAGTATCCATACTAAGGTAGGAGTTACTTTTAAGTTATTTGAATTATAACTTAGATATCAATCTAGGCTATGGCTATTAACCTTGAAAGTATTTTATAGATATGCTATAATCATTCATAAACGAATTTTCATAAACATTACTTCATATCAAAGTAATCTTAACAAAGATATATGTTTGACGGGCATGTAGTAAACTGTAAGTGTAATATCACTAGTAGTAAGTTTTGTTAGTGCACGATTATGCGTCTCGAGTCTTTGTAACTATGGTTAATGTATTTATCGTTGTATTTATGTAATAATTATTATAGACATTAATGTAGTTCGTTAAGTTAGTCATCTAGTTCGTTAAGGTTGTCTAACGAACTAGACTTAAGTTATGTTTCCTCCTGATTCATTAAGGACGTTTAACAAATCAGGTGGTGTTTCGTTAAGTTTATTTCGTTAAAGTATTGTAACGAAGTCGGTGTCTGGTTCGTCATGGAATGTTAACGAACTAGACCCGTCTTCTATATATAGTGGTACTTTCCACTGTTTAATTAAAGCATTGAGTTAAGATTATCGAACCTCTGCCCAATTGTTCACTCAATATTCATCTTAATATTATACATACACATATATACAATCAATACTAATAGATATAACATTAATACATACTCGTATAAGAAGCATCATGAACTAGATCCGTTTTAGTTATTATAATATATATCAGATCTGAGATCTGATTAAGGTATTTACATGAGATATCAGAGCTTTCGGTGTTCGATTGCTTTTGATTCGAGTGTTATTTGTTAATTAAAGGACTGTTAATTGGTATTGTGGTATAAATTTGTATATGGTTTGATTTGAATCAAATTGAGTGTGAATTGGACTGGTTATGGATTGATTTGGATTTGATCTGTGTTGGTTAAGGTATTAGAAGGTTGTTGTGATAAGGAATTGGATTTTGGATTGAATTGGTTTAGATCCATTTTGGCCGAAAAACAGAGTGTGTGTTTTGGTCAAATTGATTTTGATTTATAGTGATTTGAGTTACGAGATGGATTGAGTTGATTTCGCGTTGTGTTTCCGAGTAGTTTGATAGGTGATTTGTGCGATTTGGTGTTGAATTGGTTGAGTATAACATATTTGGGTTTTTGGTTTTGGTGTTCAAATTTTCCAAAAATCTGGAAAAGGGAGGTCGAAGATTTGAAGATCTTCATAGGTGTTTAAAGATTCATTAAATTTTCATTACTTACTGTTCACCAATTTGTGTTTCAATTCGTTACACTTTCTCATTGGTGTCTTTCAGTTCGTAAGGCACGTGTCTTATTTCGTTAACTTAATTCCAACAACTTTTGCCACGTGGGAATAGTTTTCAGAGTTTGTTACAACCGGTGTAACAACCTGATTCGCTATAGTTGATTCGTTATCAACTGTAGCTAGTTTGTTACTTTAATTCGTCACCTAATTCGTTTAGTGATTCATTAAGGAAACTCACCAATTCGTTATTCTAATTCGCTAAGTTTTCACTTAGTGATTCGTTGTTCTGAAATCAGATTCGTTGACTCAATTCATCAAACTAGTTTGTTTACAAGTTCGTTAAAACATTTCTGATTCGTTAACATTTCAGATTCGTTAAAATTTATTTCTGATTCGTTATCATTTCAAATTCGTTAATACTTTTCTTCTTGTCTTAACTATTTATAATTAGTTAAGACATTTTCAATTTTAACCCCTGATGTTTGAAAGTATTGTCATTTAACAATATGGCCGGTATGTATGCTTTGGCGTCTCAAAATATGTTAATGCAACAAATGCTGCAACTAGATACCAAGATAGGTTCAAATTCAAAATGTCCACGATTAATGAAATTTAGCGAATTTGCTAAATGGGAACCCCGTTTTCGTGCTCATTTGGGTTCTGTTCACCCTAACTGCTCATATTGATTGGATGAGGTTTACACCGTTCCTATGATTGGAGATGAGACTATCGGTTACACACCTAAAGCTATTTCTTAATAATCACAAGAAGAAAAGAAAGCATTGGAGATTGAAACAAATGCCTATTCAACTCTTACAACGGCTTTATCCGAAAACATCTTTCACCAAGTGGGTAGCATAAAAATTTGTGCTTCACTATTCCAACTTATTCGTATGAGGAGTATGGGTAACACTTCTGAAAGCAAGAAAGTAATGCTAAAGTTTCAACTTAGGAACTTTAATTTATTGAAGGGTGAGACTGTTGAGGAGATGACGACAAGGTTCAATCATTTGATAGCTGAGATGGATAAAATGAAGCTGGAAACTTCTGAGGTTTATAAGATTGATACTATCAAGAGTGCACTATCGAGTTCTTATTCTACGTTTTTGATGGTTCTGAAAGAGAACAATTACTTCAACAATGAAGACTTGACTGCATCCGAATTCATGCAAAAGATTGAAGCAAGAGAATACGATCTCAAATGTCAAAAGTCTTCCAAGGAGAGTCAAGATCCTGATTTTTATGGTGGTAGCATGCCTTTAAGGTCAACCATTTCACCAATCACTGCATTTCTTACACAAACTGCAATTGAGAAGGCGACAACCATCTATAGTGATCCAAGAGCATGTTTCTACACTGCTGGTAATTCTAGATCACCTGGTGTTTCTGTTGGATCTGGAAATTCATCTACTACAAATCAATTCTCTCCACCACCAACTGTAAACATGAAGGAAGCTGAAAAATATTTGCTTTTCTGACAGCATTCATGTCTTCCTATGAGAATTTGGTGAGTATTAAGATAGCCGCAAGTGATTTGACCGATGAAGACTATGATCAGATTGATCCGGATGACTTAGAGATTATGGACTTGAAGTTAAAAGGTTTATGCAAAGGACTGGCAAAGATCTTCCCGCTTTAAACAAGAAGTTAGGATTTGATAAACTATAAGTCAAATGTTATAATTGCCTGGAATTTGGGCATTTTGCAAAAGAATGTGATAAGCCGAAAAAGGAGTATACTGGTCCTCGTGGTCAAAACCAAAGTTCTTCTACACCATGAGGTAATGATGCTGAAAAGAAACCATCTACTTCTGGGTCACAAGCAATGTTAGCTGGTGGAACTGATTGGTCACAACGACTTATGTGATGTGATAATCAAGCCAATTTGGTCATGTTCAAGACAAACGAAGTATTTCAAGATGAAAGCGGAAGTGAAATATTGTCAGATAATGACACTGAATTAGACTCTGATGATTCATGTGTTAATACTCCAACCACGTTTTCTTGCATGGCTAAGATCAATGAGGTTAGTCATTCTATCTCTGCTACTTCATCTGTTAAAGTAACTTGTGTTGAATGTGAGACTAACAAACCTAAGTTAGAGTCTTTGAAGAATCATATTGATAATTTAGTAAGAGAAATTGCCTCATTAAAGGATACTTATCGGCAATCTCTTGAATCTCAAATGAGATCTCGAGAGAAGATTGAAGCTTTGTCGACAAGTAACCATGATCTTAAGGCTGAGTTATCTGTGAAAATGACAATTAATGATCAAAAGTTTCAAGAAATTCTGAAACATCGTTCAAAGATAACTAAGCTAGAGAATGAGGTTCTTGAGTTAAAGAACAAGTTGGGAAAATTCAGAAATTCATCCTTTTTGCTAAACAAAATAATTGAAGTATCTGGTAAGCAAAAAGATTCAAAGAAAGGTATAGGTTTTGTTGAAATTCCACCACCTTTTCACAATGATTATAAAGTAAATCCTTTTGCTAAAAGAGAAAAAGATGTGAATGTGAAAGAACCTGTGATTTTTGAAAAATCTAAACTAGATAAATCTGAACCTGTTAAAATCCAACCGGCAACTCAAAAACCTCATGTTGAAAGCAACAAAGTCTTTGTTGAAAATGTTGACAAAGTAATTATTGAGGATGTATTTGAACCCGAGGTGATACACAAGAACAAGAACATTCGAAGTTCTAATCACATTCTTTGTGAGCCTCATGAATTTGTGGAAGCTGTGTATGGTTCATACAAGCCTCATGTGAAAAAGTAAGAACAAGTGAAAGTTAAACCTGTGCAGACAAAGAAATCGGAAAAACCAAAAATTTCTGATGAGGACTTGATGTGTTTCATCAATCCTACTGCTTCTAAGTCATCATCTGCTAGGGTTTTTAAGTTAAAGGGAATGAACACGATGCTCACTGAAAAAGACATTCCAATTAGCATCATTAAACCTTAATTGATCGAAAGTGTCTTTTACAACGAAACTGACAAGCTACAAGACCTTGAACGTCAATATGCTTGTGCCAAAACATCAAACTCTTCAGAACCATTGGTTAGAGCTAAACAAGTATTAAAAAGGGCTAAGAAAGTTCAGTTTGTAAAATCCACCAGAACTGACACATTGCAAAGTTTTTCAAACTGTTCTAATCTTGACTTTTATATGAAAAAGAAGTGTGTATCGTCTGATGATTTGGCCAAGAGTTTCACTAAAAATGTGAGTTATCAACCATATGTTGCATCTGTTTTTGCCAAACCTCAACTTGATCGTGTGGACATGCAAAGTTGCTTTTTATGTGGACAACAAGGTCATGTGGTGAGAAACTGTGGTAAGCAAAAATCCCAGAATCTTCATCCTTTTGTCAAGGAACATTCAAGACCAGTTCCTATGAAAAAGGAGATTCTGAAACGACCTGTGTCGTGTGATGATGATACTCACATCATGTTTTCAAACGTGAATCCACGTAAGGTAATTCATGTGAACGAAACACATGGTCAAGTGAAACCAAAGTTTGTGCCAACTAAGCCTATATGCAAGAATGTGAACTCAAATGTCGTTCAAGCTGCTTATCTAAGACGAAAGTCTAAGAAGCCGGTAACTTATTCTCAAGTTGCTGAAGAACTGTTGAATTCAGTTAAAGTTAATGTTCCAGGAGAAACTCAAAAGGTGCCCAAGACTGAGGCCTAGGATGCCATTTTGAACTAATCACTTTTACTTTGTGTTTAGGGTACATCCAAGACCGTGTCTGGTGAAAACTGGATAATGGATAGTGGATGTTCTCATCATATCACTGGAAATCTCGACCTCTTAACAAATGTGAGTAATATTCAAGGGGGTTATGTGGCGTTTGCTGGGAATTCTGGGGGCATGATAACACAAGAGGGTGAAGTTTCTAATTGTCATATTACATTTGAAAAAGTCAATTACTGTGACAAGGTGGGCCATAATTTATTGAGTGTGTCACAAATTTGCGATAAGAAGTACACCACGGTATTTACTGATAAAGAGTGTCTGATTTTGAAACTGGGATATGTGATTCCCGAGGACATGGTTGTCATGCGATCACCTCCATCATATGATATTTATGTTTTAAATATGAGTTCTAAAGTATCAACATCTATCGAAACATCTTTTATCTCAAAAGCAACCAAGAAAGACTCTATTCTATGGCATCGTAGAATGGGTCACATACGTGTTCGAAAGATGAATTATTTAATGGCGAATGACTTAGTTGAGGGTCTTTCGTTGAGTAACTTTAAGTTATCTGATCACTGCGTTGCGTGCAAGAAGGGCAAGCAGAAGAAAAAGTCACACCCATCTAAGTTATTGAATTCCATTTATACTCCTCTTGAACGACTTCATATGGATCTTTTTGGTCTTGTGAATCGTGCTAGTATATCTGGAGATTGGTATTATCTTGTTGTTACCGATTATTATTCAAAATATTCATGGGTCTTATTTATGAGTTCAAAGGATCAAACACCTGTTCTGGTACAAAACCTAATCACTAAGATCAAATCACTATACAAACAAAAGGTGAGGAGAATTCGAAGTGATAATGGTACTGAATTTAAGAATACTGTATTGGATTTCTTTTGCATTCAAAAAGGAATTCACCGAGAATACAGTGCACCATATGTACCCCAACAGAACGGTGTTGCTGAAAGGAAGAATAGAACTTGGATTGAAGCTGCAAGAACTATGCTTGCTGATTCTAAGCTTCCAGTCCAATTCTGGAATGAGGCGGTGAATATAGCTTGCTATACGCTTAATCGTGTGCTAACTGTTAAACGACTCAAGAAGACAAGTTACGAGCTTTTAAACAATCGAAAGCCTAACATAAAGTACTTGGAACCGTTTGGGTGCCCTAGTACGATGTTGAAGAAGGATGTGGGTAAGTTTGAAGAAAAAGCCATTGAGGGATATTTCTTGGGGTATGCGTCTCCAAAGAAAAGGGTATTTAATATCACTTCTGGTTGTGTTGAGGAATGGTATCATGTGGACAGTCAAAAGTACACCACACCTCCTCAAGGGAAAGGTCCCTACTGGATGTTTGATTATGATGGCTTATTTATTTCATTTACTCCATCAACTGAGAACATAGATGAAGACTTGGTTCAAGCATACTTTGAAGATCATTTGGCCATTCCAAGATTTTCAAGTTCTAATGATCTTGAAGCTCCATTTGTTTCTCCAAATGAAGATCCATGTGATGCTTCTCCAACCGCTTTTGATAATGTATCTACTTCTTCTGATGACAATCAAGCTGATGATCCGGTTATTGAACTTGACAGTGATGTTTCATCTCCTGAACTTGGTGAACATTACACTAACTTATTTGAAAAAGTTGTTGTTCCTAAGAATCCCACTCTTCGGATTCATAATTATCATCCAAAGGAAAACATCATTGGAGAACATGATGTGGGCGTTCAAACACGTCATCAAGTTGTTTCGTCAAGTGGGATTAACGTATTGTGTGCTTATGCAGATATACATTCTTCTGGAATTGTAAATGTTGCTAAATTCACTTGTTTTCTATCCCATGTTGAGCCAACGACACCTCATTTGGCACTTCAAGATCCTTCTTGGGTAGAAGCCATGCGAGAGAAAGAAAAGTTGCAACCCTTTTACACACTTCTCTTGTCCAATTAATCTCCTTGCATGTTCTTGAAAAGCCGTATTAATAAGTAGATGAGAGAGAAAGATATTTCCTACCCCAAATTAAAACCCTTACAATTTTAATTACTTATGTTATATTTGTTACATAATAATAAAATGTAACATAGCATAACGTAAGTAACATGCATCATGTTATTTAACCAACTTAAATAACATTATAAAATATTTTCTCTAAAAATATAAATTAACCATATAATTTATTTACTACACAAGTGCAAATATTTAGAAACCCATTTTCTAAATGTCGTAAGTGTCGATATTTATTTATTAGATAATATCTTAAAATAAATATCGTGGGTGTTTGTCTAGCTTGTTATTGGGTATGACCCGATTTGGATCATAACATACTAGCCACATCAACTCTAATATGTGTCTTGGGCAGACTGATTCCAACTGATGACATTATATATACTACCTCTTCCAAAGCTTTGTTACAAGAATTTCAAGATAAGATGATTTATGGAATTTAAAATGTCTGATCTTGGAGGGTTAGAATACTTCCTTAGTTTAGAAGTAACTCAAAGAAGTGGTGGTATTTTCATGTCTCAATAGAAGTATGCAAGTGACTTGTTAAAAAGGTTTGGAATGGAGAACTGCAAGATGGCTCTAACTCCTATGAATAGTGGAGAGAAATTACAAGTTAATGATGCTAGGGAACAAGTTGATGAAATATTATTCCTAAGTCTTGTTGGTGGGCTGCTGTATTTGACTCACACATGGCCCAAACTTGCATATCCAGTTGGGTTTATATCACGGTTAATGCGGAATTCTTCTGCATGTCATTATGGAGCAGCAAAATGTGTGTTAAGGTATGTAGCAGGGATAGTTGACTACGGAATTTGGTATGAAAGGGGAGAGAAAGTTTATTTGGAAGGTTACATCAATAGTGATTGGGCAAGTTCAATTGATGATCGAAAGAGCATTTCAGCAAATGTGTTCTCAATAGGTACCGGTGCAGTAACTAGGAGTTCTAAGAAGCAACCTCTTGTGGCTCTTTCATCAACTGAAGCTGAATACGTTGCTACTACAAGGGCTGCATGTCAAGCAATTTGGATGAATTGGGGTATGCACAAGAGGAGGCAACACACATTTATTGTAATAATGTATCTGTAGTTTTCTTGTCTAAAAATGCAGCTTCAGATAGCAGGAGCAAACATATTGACATCAAGTATCATTATATCAAGAGTTTTGTGGAAACGAATCAAGTTGAGTTAAGAGCATGTCACACTCAAGAGCAAGTTGCAGACTTGCTAACAGGAGCCTTAGCTACTGAGCAGTTTTGTAACTTACATGGAAGATTGGGTGTAGGGCGACTTGAATTAAGGGAGGATATTGGAGCTAGGTCAACTAATTCAAGTCTAATGTACCGTTGAGATTTTTCATCCATCAGAGGTTAAGTTGGAGTCAAATAAAAGACCGGTTCTATTGGTTTATTTAAGCATGTGTTTTACCTTTTCTTTTGGAAAAGTTGTTAGTCTTTGATTCAGTTTTTTGTTTACGTTGTATGTTGCCTATCTAAGGTCTGTTTTAGTTGAAGTTTAATCAAGTTCTTTTTAATAAATTTTATGTTACATCAATCTGATCCATCAGATTATACAAAAAATGGGCTAAGACCTATCAAGTTTTTGCAAATGTTTGATCGAGTTCGAGATTCTATGTTTACAACATTAATTTTGGCAGTTCAAAATTTTGACCAGACTATGGGCAATCGGGTGATTCATGAAGATGCGTGACAAGGTTTGGCAAAGTTCATATCACAAGTCATAAGGAGATGTTGTAAGGATTTAATTACAACTTACATATCATGGCGAAAAGTTGTAAAAGCTTCACCAAATACGAAAAGTTATCTGCATGGGTAAACTTCAGTGAATCATTATAACATGCAAATACATTAAGAACCGGGAAGTGCATGCGATAACTTGAGGGTTTTCATGGTCCTCAGCCCTCACAATAAATAAGGGTTTTAATGTCCACATTATGTTTATTTTGTAGTGTGAGATCATTAGTCCTAGGTATCTCACCTATGGTTAGTGGAGCTTATACAATCTATGTATGTGTGTATGTATGACGTAATCTTTCAATCATGAAACACTCACCCGATTATCAACACACGTACATATTCTTCTTGTTTGTTGTTGTTTTACCAATTTCACATACACATCCGCCTGAAATGTGTTTCTAGACCCATTATAGATGATTTAGACTAGACAGAATTACACAGATTGTCCTTTATATATATATCAAAATACCTTAAAAGATTAAAAACAAAATACCTTTTATATATAAAATCATATTATAAATATATTATATCACTCAACCCGTTAGTATCACCATATCCAAAACCACCATCTTCCACTCCCCACCGCCGGCACACTCTCCCACCTCCACCCACCACTGCAGCCAAAGACCCTTGTAAAGCTCTCTCAAAAACCCTTTACAACCTTTGTAGCTACCGCCTCCTACCTCCAATGACGATTAACGAACCCAAACCATGGCCACCGTAAACCCAACCCAGCACCGCTAGGTCCATAAACCAAACCCAATAATGGTTGTCTGAAACGTAATCAGGGTTTATTTCCAAATAAAAACACAAAGCCCTAGATCCAAATTCTTGAGAGGATAATAATTTAAAGAGTAAGACAAGCATAAATGAAGAGAGATAAGCGAGACGATGGGTCCGACGGGATTTCCGGCAACCGGCGGCGAAGTGTTGCATATCTGATACAATATAGGATTCCGACTATGATGGTAAGTATTGACAAAATAAAACCCTGACTTTCGGCAGATGATGGTGGTGTGGGTTGGTGGTGATGCATGGTTTGTTAAGATTAGGGTTTCAGAAGATGAAAGACAATGCTCATGATGATGGGATTAGGTGGAGACAATCACAGGTGGTGGTGGTGGCCATATACGGTGGGGTTATTTTTTTGCAGGGTCAATGGCGGCGGTCTCTAGATATTGCCTGAGGCTATATATATGAAGAGAAGAGAGAGAAAGAGATGGTGAAGTAGTGAAATGGGATAATATACACTCCCTCCATCTCATTAAAAGTGTCATGGTTTGAAAAAACACAAAGTTCAAGGTAGATTGAATGATTACCTTTTTTAATTACCAAATGACAATAAAGCCCTTGAAATTGGGTTCATTAATATTGTTTATTAATGTTAGTTGTATGTGTTTAAGGGTAAACTTGAAAGTGGGCCACAACATCAACGCAAGCGTAATGTTGTGGATCAAAGAGACCGCTTTGTGGTTCATCTAATGCCACAAAAATGGCACGAGACGAAATCAACTGTAATCAACCAAGACAATACCAATGCTTAGGTACGCAACACAGAAACCCACAATTTGGCCAGGCAATAGATGCCCAAACAAACAACTGAAGAGGTATGCCGGGTGGAAGTTGTTGCACAAGCAAAGAGCCAACCACCCGTAACAAACAAAACACAACTCATGCACCTTTACGATGGACATTCCCAAGAACCGCTCAACTAGTGACAACCCACAAGGCACAAAGGCAATGTGAATAGCCAAAAGCCATGGCAATTCCCAGAAAGGCAATTTAATAACTTTGTCTATTAAATTTTGAAAGTGGACACTTGTAATGGGACAAACAAAAAATGAAATATAGACACTTTTAATGAAACGTCGGAGTATATTTTTTGTTAAATTTAGTTATTAAAATGCTTTGTTAGTTTTAATTATATTTTTTTAAAATACATAGATAAAATGACTAATTTTGCCTCATGTGCAAGGCACATGATCTAACTTTACAAGACAAACCAACTGAGTTAGGGTCAAAAGACAAACACTGTTGTATTTGAATACGTAAAAGATAAAACATATCAATTTTGAAGATAAAAGACAGTGAGTAAAATTTGGTATGAACATAGAGAACAATTTCTGTAATTATGTCTCTAGACTTTATAGTAAGGGTGTGAGATAGAATTTGACATTGATATATATTAAAATTAAAGTTTCATTGACTTACCAAGTTACCATTATGTGATATGGACGTGTCCCGGACTATCAAATGGGTATAAGTACAATGGGGATTTTTTTTTGTCGTTTTGAGATGGCTTAATTCAATAACGCTGGAATGAAATGGTTTAGATGGCTTAATTCAATAAGGATCATGTTTGTAATGAATTGGTTAACATGGCTTATTTCAATAGATCATGTTTTGCTCTGATACCATCATAAGATTGGTATTGAGTTTAAAGATAAAGAAAATGTTCTTCGGTTTTGTTAACTAATTTACACGATAGAAGAGTCCAAATATATAGGAGGTGATAAATGATTTACTCCTATTTATTTTAATTCTTTTATTTTTCTTAACCAAAAAAGATTTTCCCACGTTATTTATTTAATTCTTTTATTTAATTTCTTTAATTTAATCGGTTTTAAAGTAATTATCTTTACTTATGTGTTTTGAACGCAAAGCATGTTAAGGTATTGCATCTTACTCCAATTCGTAAGGTAAAGTTCATCGGCACACGGGTTTTCGATTCATTATTTAATTCTTAAAATTTGAAAAAGAATGTTTTCATTTTATTTAATTGTTTATTTAATTCCTATTCACTATGAGTAATCATAACGAATAGAGTCTGTTCGCTATCTGCATTGATAATGAATGAAGGTCATTCATCTTTTAGTTGTATATAACGAATAAGTTTATTCGTTATCATCATTCGCTTCTGCTACACTGAAAAAGTATGACCTCATTCGTCATTAATAATGATAACGAATGAAGATACATGCCTAAACTATCCAAGTACCGTTACCATGCCGGATTCTCTCTATAACTTATCCTTAATGTATCCACCATAATGTATCTTCATCCTTTAATGTTATGAATTGTATTTAATTTATTCATCTCGTATCGTATTCATGTATCGTGTTAGCGGCTAGATCTTGGCTCGTTAAAGTATTTCAACAAGATCATGTTAGGTTACTTGATAACAGGAAGAAAGATGCAAGGGCACTATCGATAATTCAGTCTGTTGTTCATGATGAAATATTTTCTCTAATTGCAGGAGCCATACATCTAGGAACGCCTTCACACTCCTTCAAAATGAGTATCAAGGTGACTCTAAGGTTTAAATGGTGAAATTACAAGGACTCACGAGGGAGTTTGAAATGATTCATATGAAAGAAGGTGAACCTGTAGCAGATTTCTTATCTAAAGTAATTAGTATTGTTAACCAAAAGCAAGCGTATGGTGAAGTTGTAACGGATCAGACTATTGTTGAAAAAGTACTTCGAAAGTTACCTTCAAGATGGGAGCATGTTGTTGCTGCTATTGAAGAGTCCAGAGACTTAACCGTATTTTCGTATGATCAATTAGTGGGTTCCTTGAAGGCCCATGAAGCTAGAGTTAATAGAGGGGGTGCAGCCTCCTTCTGAATAACAGGTTATCCAAGCAAAATAAGAAAGTACTAGGTTGTTTGCTAGTGGTAGAGGTCATGCACCCTTCAAAAGTCCTGGACATGGGAGAAATTTTGGAAGAGGCAGTGGTTCTGTTCAGTGCTATAATTTTAATAAAATTGGACATATAAGCAGGAACTGCTGGAGCGATCCACAACTAACACCAGCAGTAGAAGGAGATGATGTATATGAAGAAGGACAGTTAATAGAAATTATTTTTTTCCAAGCTGGCCTGGCAGCTCGACCCTAGCCAAAGGCTCTACCCCTTGGACCCTTCTAGGGGCTACGGCCCCTGGACCCCGCTGCCAAGGGCGCTGCCCCCGGACCCCCGTAGCAAGGGGTTACGATAACTTAGATGTATAATGTAGTTAGAAATTGTTAATTGATACTTGTAATTATTATACATTTAGCCGTGCACAACTAAGGAAGGGTATTACTATAAACTCAGAAAGAAACAGGATACATGTGAGTTTCTAGCCCCAATTCCTTGTTATGTTTTCGAGGTTGTGTACATACTCCATGTGATTAGTTAATACATTTACCTTAAGTGGTAAGTGTATGCTATGTAAATGTTTATGTATGATGTATGTGTGATATATGAATGTATACGATTGATGTATGTATGATGTAGAAAAGATTAAGAGTATCTATGAAAGTAAATAATAATGTAAAAGAAAAAGAAGGTATGTACGAATTGACGGTAAAAGGGTGGCAAACCCTAATAAAATATGTGAAGGATGGTGGCAGACCCTAATAATATCTGTGAAGGAGGGTGGCAGTCTCTAATAATATCTGTGAAGGATGGTGGTAGGCCCAAATAATTACTGTGAAAGAGGGTGGCAGACCCTAATAATATATGTGAAGGAGGGTGGCAAACCCTAATAATAATTTGTGAGGTTATAGGTCGAAAGGATCTTTAAAACGTCTAAGTATGTATGCAAAGTAAGATTAAAATATGAAAGTACGAAAGAAAGAATGAAAGTAAGAATGAAGGTATATACTTATGTATGTACGAAAGAAAAACGAACATGTTAAGTAAGTAATATGTATCTTCGGATACGTATAAGTAAGTATGTGAATGTATTGTATGTTGCCTGATTAACTAGAGCTCACGCAGCATAGCTAACTTTTAGTATGCACGCAGGTGAGTAGGATGAGACAGCTGGCTTGAGGAGGGTAACGTGGCAGAAGAATAAAGAAGCTGGCATCTGAAGACTTTATTTATGATGATTAAACTAAAATACATGTTTATTATTGTTTTAAATTTTAAGACTTATGTAATGAATGGTTGACGTTTATCTATTCCGCGAAAAGTTTTAATTAACTCTGATATTTTGAACTGTGATTATGAGTAAATCCCACTGCACCTCTACTTTCACACACTTAACATAGGAATGCATGCCCGATTGCCGTGACAAGCCGACGTCCTGTTTTCTCGTAATTTGTGCTAGTAACGAAGTCATAAACAAGTTAGCAATCATATAAGCAGTAGATCAAGATCCTACCGTCAAGTTTTCCTAGTATTATCATTCCAAGTATCCTTACTAAGGTAGGAGTTACGTTTAAGTTATTTGAATTATAACTTAGATATCAATCGAGGCTTTGGCTTTTAACCTTGAAATTATTTTATAAATATGCTATAATCATTCATAAACGTTACTTCATAGTAAGTAATGTTAACAAATAAATATTTTTGACGGGCATGTAGTAAACTATAAGGGTAATATCACTAGTAGTAAGTTTCTTGCCTAAGGAAAAGTAATTCGTACAAATCCCAATCAACCGAGGGACCCGTTTACTTACCTGGAGAAACTTATCAATGTGTTATAACCTATTAAGCCAAAGCATACTACATCAAACGTCACATAAAATCTAAGTATTTTCATTCACAAACAAAGAAAAACGATTTCAAGGTTAAGCTTCGCAATCCTAGCTAAATCAAAACACCATTCAGATATTTACACAAATCTATTTATGTATAGGCTAAATATCATTCTCATTCACAGTCAAGGTTTCAAACGCACACCGACGGTATAGGTGAATACGTTAACCTTTACAAGTAAGTCAAAACATATTTATACTCGATAAGATGAACGGGTGTTTGTCTTAAAGAGTCAGTTAAACGTATACATGAAATTACGTGATCTCTAAAAATGTTATAATACAAAGTAGAGAATAAAATCAACTCAGACCGATTACACATATGTCTGGATCTAAACATAACAATTCAGCTTAATCAGTCAAAGGCTACGTGATCGCGGGCTAAACGGTCATAACTAGTTCCCCATTAAGGGCTACGTCGCTCGGGGAACACATTTGTGTGTGTAGGGTTGTGGTACATATACCGGAAGTAGAAATACTTATGCTAAGCTTGTCGAGAAAACTATATTTGTATTGTAACTGTCATTCAACTATTTTTGGAGTCATACGTGTTCACCAGCATATAGCAGACGTATTTTTCCAACCCATTGCAGGTAATTAAGCATTAGTAGCAATAGCAAGGATTGGAGTCTTTATGAAGATAGAAGCGCGTTACAAAACGGCTCCATTTTTTATAAACTAAATCCTTGTAATAAGAATGCATATTTTGTAATACGAATACTTGGGTATTAAAATCCCAAGTAAATTTTCAATGTTAATTAATATTATATTCAACCTAAAGTCTTCCGCTAAAATAAACCCATAAACTCTGATATATTTACAAAACAGGTACCAGCTTGTGGTCACACGCCTGTGCCCTAAGTCGGGGTGTGACAGGTTGGTATCAGAGACATCGGTTTCAGCGAATTAGGTATTTTAACATTAGTACCTAAGCTTTAACCTTAATGTTATTATTATCATTATTATTATTCGTAGGGATAAGATAGGATTGGTAAACTTCATATCCCTAAATTTATCTAAGTGCAGATGTCTTACATTAACTATCTTGGTCATAGACGTCGAGTAGCCATTCGATCAAAACCGACATTCATTCACGAACCATCCGATATGGAGAGTAGCAATAGTTATTATACTAGCTTTTTCAATAAAAATCAACCAATCATTTCAACGTTACCATATGGAAGCCAATCCGTATATCTCCCAGGGAGTCAGCAATGCCCAATCGAAATCTCTGACAACACTGCCGACAACATTCCCCAGTACTATTCATCTGAAATTCCAACTTACCATCCTTCCGAGGAGAAAGAAGTTCAGAGTAGGATCAAGCAGGAATCTGATTCGTCAAGTTGGATGGACTGCCATTCTGTCCAAAGCAAATGGAACTTTGGATCGCCACCACCGGATTACCCATACCAAGTTCCACAAACTGTAGCTGAACAAAGCCGTAAACCAAGGATGAGGGTTAACTTGCCCTACAAAAAGAGATTACTTCAATCACCAATCAGAAATCCTTATGAATCGGAGGAGGATCCTGAGAAAGAAGATGAGGAAAACGAGAATCCTTATTTTCCTCCGTATATTGCAATGAGACCATCAATTTCCCAGCAAGCTAATGAGATCTGCGAGGAGGCAAATCATATCAAGGAAATTTATACTACCAATATTCCCGGTAAGGAAATGCATGCATACGTTGCAAATCCGCATCTCTATCCAAGAGAAAACGCTTTTCTCTTCCTAGTTGCATCCGCACTAACGGATATCTTATCCCACCTAATTCAGTGATGGACGAGTTGAGGAACGAGAAAGTAGACAAGAAATGTATAGGAAAGAAAATAGTTAAGAAATGTGACAAGATGGAAAATCTTGAAAAAAAAGTGGATTAAGGATTAGGAATCGTTATTATGTATCGTTGTGACCGTTATGTACTCTTTCTTGTAAAATAAATAATGTATTATAAAGAATGTTTGCCTTTTCTCTAAATCTTGTCTTATTCATGTACCAGCATGTCAGGACAAGATAAAGTTAACAATAATCTCGATATGCAAATAAACAGCAATAAAGAAAAGTCTGTAGAAGACAACATTCAAGCGATACCGAAGGATTATGTTCATGGTATTCGGGATCTGATAAAAGAAGTTGCAACCCCACTCTATGAATTAATGAAAAATTTTCCTAGCTGAACCTCCTCTCATTCTAATAAAAGGGCAAGTCGAAGCAAAAGTGAAACCGTGAATTAAAAGAAAGAATCTAAGAAAGAAACGGAGAAGAAAGAGAGTGGTAAAAAGAAAGAAGAAAGTGATCAAGGCTCGACTGCTGAAGATCACCTTCATGAATAAATAAAGAAACTAAGAATTCAATAAGGTTATGATTTCAAAATATTCAAAGTTTATAATCCCAAAGAGTGTCAATGAGACAAAGGAGCAATCGTTACCCTCCGATGGTTGGAGGAAATGGAATCAATTGTGTTGATTAGCAAGTGTACGAAAAGGGAGAAAGTTCAATATACCTCTGAGATGTTCAAGGGGGAAGCCCTGGAATGGTCGAATAACCTAATTGGATTCAAGGGTATAAAAAACTTATACAATTTAAACTGGGCAATGTTTAAAGCAATGATATTAAAGAAATTTTGTCCAATCAATGAAATGGATCAAATACAAACCAAACTTTGGAATCACAAGGTTTTAGAATCACAAGGTTGTGGGAACAAACCTCAAGGAATATAACATCAAATTCCTTTATTATTTTAGAATTGTACCTCATTTGTCACTCCGGAAATTAACAAAGTGACACGATACATTTACGGGTTACAAATCGAAATCTGTGATTTAATTCGTTCACACATATCATCTACGACGGAATCTGCCATGGAGTTGGCAGGATATCTGATCGATGGGATGATTAGAAATCTGGATGAGAAGAAGAGAGATGATGGCAAGACGTCAGATATAGGAAAAATGAAGAGGGTTGAGAAGAAGAGGTAAGGGGTGTTTGTGTACAGTCGCCCTGTTTGCAAATCTTGCGGTAGGAGACATTTCGGTAGGTGTCTTCGATCAACGAACACCATTACGTTTAGTTTTTGCAAGAGATCGGGACATGTGGAAACCGACTGAAAGAGGAAGGAAGTGGTATGTTTTGATTGCGATGAGAAGGGGCATTTTAGCAACGAATGTCCAAAGAAGAAGCCTACAACAACAACGGCTAGTACAAGTGGTGGTGGTGCCAAGACCGATTCCAAGAAAGGAAACGCAACGGTCTTCATGTTGGATACGCAAAAGGCAGCTGACATACCGGATGTGATCACCGGTACGTTTCCTATTAATAATGTTTATGCTAGAGTTTTGTTTGACTTAGGTGCAAACCAAAGTTTTATAGATTATAAATTATGTAGTCTATTAAATGAACCCATAGTTAAACTAGATAAACATTACGAAGTCGAGACTGCTAATGGAAATGTAAGTAGAATAACTGAATCCTTAAACAACGCCACTATTTCCTTAGCCGATCACGTCATACCTGTATGACTGTTACCCATGACATTGGTAGGTTTTGATGTAGTTTTAGGTATGGATTGATTATCCTATAATCAAGCCCATATCTTATGTATTGATAAAGACATTGACATCCGAACATCTAACCACAAAATCATTCATATCATCGGAGACAGAGAAGCAAAAAAAGTAGGAAGAATTTCTAAAATAAAAGCAAGTAATTGCTTAGGTAAAGGATGCCTTGCATTCATGGCCTATGTAACTAAAGAAACCTAACCCAAAAAGACGGAAGAAGTGCCAGTCGTATCTGAATTTCAAGAATTGTTTCCCGAAGAATTACCAGGAGCCCCACCAGATAGAGATGTAGAATTTAGAATCGATCTTATACCAGGAACTTCATCAGTAGCTAAGTCTCCTTATCGACTAGCACTTACGAAAATGAAAGAATTGAAGAAACAGTTAGGTGAGCGTTTAGAAAAAAGGATTCATACGACCGAGTTCATCACCATGGGGAGCTCCAATTTTGTTCGTAAAGAAGAAGGACGGATCAATGAGAATGTGTGTAGATTATAGAGAATTAAATAAGGTTACGATCAAGAACAAGTATCCACTTCCAATAATCGACGATTTGTTTGATCAGCTCCAAGGAGCAAGTTGTTTTTCTAAAATTTATTTTAGGTCGGGTTACCATCAGTTAAAAGTACAAGAGATAGATACACCTAAAATAGCACTTAGAACCCGATATGGACATTATGAGTTCACCGTGATTCCTTTCGGACTCACTAATACTCCCGCAGCTTTCATTGACATGATGAATCGTATTTGCAAACCGTATCTTGACAATTTTGTTATCGTATTCATTGATGAAATTCTTGTTTATTCAAAATCTAAAGACGATCATCAAGTACATTTAAAAATAATACTTGAAACCGTAAGTAACGAGAAACTGTACACAAAATTCTCCAAATATGAATTCTGGTTGTCCGAAGTTCAATTTCTTGGTCATGTTATAAACGAAAAGGGTATTCAAGTAGATCCAACTAAAATAGAAGCTATCACCAAATGGGAGAAACCCAAGTCACCAACTCAAGTAAGAAATTTTCTAGGATTAGCTGGATATTACCGAAGATTCATACAAGACTTTTCTAGAATAGTTGTCCCGTTAACTACACTAACAAGGAAATCGATTAAGTTTGAATGGGGACCGAAACAAGAGGAAGCATTATGCTCACGTAAACAAAAGTTAACCAATGCACCTATCTTGGACTTGCTAGAAGGATCGGATAACTTTACCATATACTGTGATGCTTCGCACACGGGAATGGAGTGTGTTTTGATGCAAGAAAAAAAAGTAATTGCTTATGCTTCAAGACAATTAAAAGTTCATGAAAAATAATTACACCACACACGACCTTGAATTAGGCGCTATAATTTTTGCGTTGAAATTATAGCGACATTACTTTTATGGTGTAAAGTTCATAGAATACACAGATCATAAAAGTTTGAAGCATATATTTGATCAAAAGGAATTGAACATGAGGCAAAGGCGTTGGATGACACTTAACGATTATGACTGTGAGATCATATGTCACGAAGGAAAAGCCAACGTTTTGGTTGATGCCTTAAGGAGGAAAGAACATGAAAAGCCAAAGAGAGTCCGAGCTCTTAGATTGGAACTTAAAGTAGATTTAGCTAGTCAGATCAAAGAAGCTCAGAAGTTGGCACTAGAAGTAGGAAAAATTAAAGCAGAAAAAGAGAACGGTACAATCGATCAACTAGTCAAAGGAAGTGACGAAATACATAGACTGGGTACAAGAATTTGGGTACCAATGGTCGAGAATTTAAGAAAAAAGATTCTTTATGAGGCTCATAAATCCAAGTATATGATGCATCCGGGAAGTGACAAGATGTATCACAATTTAAAACATGATTATTGGTGGATTGATATGAAGAGGGATATTGCTTTATATATAGCCAAATGGCTGACGTGTTCTAAAGTAAAAGCCGAACAACAAAAGCCGTTAGGATTATTACAACAACCTGAAATACCAATATGTAAAAGGGATATGTTAACCATGGATTTCATCATGAAGTTACCTAAAACTTCTCGCCGGAATGATGCAATCTGGATTATTGTAGATAGACTTACCAAGTCTGCACATTTCATACCAATACAAGAGACTTACAGTATGGATAATTTGGAACAATTATACGTTGAAAACATAGTATCTTTGCATGGTGTGCCTCTATCAATCATTTTCGATAGAGATAGCCGTTTCACTTCAAATTTTTTGTCAAGCTTTCAAAAGGCAATGGGGACTCGACTAAACTTAAGTACCGCATACCATCCCCAAACTCATGGACAAATTGAACATACAATACAAACATTAGAATATATGCTTCGTGCTTGTGTCATCGACTTAAGAGGAAGTTGGGACACTCATCTCGCTTTAATGGAATTCTCGTACAGCAATAGTTATCATACGAGTATCCAAATTGCACCATTTGCAGCTTTGTATGGAAGGAAGCGTAGGACACTTGTATATTGGTCTGAAATAGGTGATAGTCAGTTATTAGGACCTGAAATTGTTAAAAGAACCAATGATCAAGTTATACAAATCTGTGAACGATTGAAGGCAGCAAGAGATAGACAGAAAAGCTACGCAGATATTCGTCGCAAGCCATTGGAGTTTATAGAAGGAGATAAAGTATTATTGAAAGTCTCGCCTTGGAAAGGAGTAGTAAGATTCGGAAAGAAAGGAAAACTGAGTCCACGCTTTGTTGGACCATTTAAGATACTTGAAAGAATCGGACCAGTTGCTTACCGACTATAATTATCCGATGAAATGAAAGGTATTCAATACGTGTTTCACGTATCTAATCTAAGAAAGTGTTTAGCCGACGAAACTCTTACTATGCCATTAAAAGACGTTAAGATCAATGAGAAGCTTAAATTTGTAGAACAGCCGATTCAAACAGAAGATAGTATGATCAAGTTCCTTAAGCACAAGCGACTCAAGCTCGTGAAGTCAAATGGGATTCAAGGAGAGGACCCGAGTATAAGTGGGAGCTCGAGTCAGAAATGAAGAAGAAATATCCCTATCTATTCCTATAAATCTCGATGACGAGATTATTCAAAAGGTGGGGAGGATGTAACACCGCATAAGTGACCCTACTTGAAATTTGCCAAAAATAACTAATTTATAAAGTATAGGGACCAAACATGAAAATTCTGGAAAATTCATCCATCGCGATACGCGATGGGACAAGCCTTAAGCCTATCGTGTAGCGCTATGGACTTGCACAAAAACCAATCCTCGGGCGGCATAGCGATACGCGATGGCTCAATCCAAAGGACCATCGCGTAGTGCGATGACGTGGCTAAGTAAACGGGGACACGTGTCCAACCACGTGTCAACATGTGGCACGATATGACAGGCCACGTGTAACCATCTGGTAAGGCAGCGTCACTTTGCGGCGTCACGATACGCGACGGGGTAAAGAGGAACCCCTCGCGTATCGCGATGGGTCACGGATTTTTCCTAAAGAAGGGGGTGATGGGTATTGAGCTATTCTCATCCCACCACACCTCTACTTTCACACACTTAACATAGGAAAGCGTGCCCGATTTTCGTGAAAAGCCGACATCCTATTTTCTCGTAATTTGTTCAAGTAACAAAGTCATAAACAAGTTAGCAATCATATAAGGGAGTAGATCAAGATCCGACCATCAAGTTTTCTTATTATTATCATTCCAAGTATCCATACTAAGGTAGGAGTTACGTTTAAGTTATTTGAATTATAACTTAGATATTAATCAAGGCTATGGCCTTTAATCTTGAAAGTATTTTATAAATATGCTATAATAATTCATAAACATTTCTTCATAGCAAAGTAATGTTAACAAAGATATATTTTGACGGGCATGTAGTAAACTGTAAGTGTAATATCACTAGTAGTAAGTTTCTTGCCTAAGGAAAAGAAATTCATACAAATCCCAATCAACTGAGGGTCACGTTACTTACCTGGAGTAACTTACCAACATGCTATAACATATTAATCCAAAGAATGCTACATCAAATATCACATAAAATTTAAGTATTTTCATTCACAAACAAAGATAAACGATATCAAGGTTAAGATTAGCAATCCTAGCTTAATCAAAACACCATTAAGATATTTATACAAACTTATTTAGAAATACTTCCGCTGAGCTTGTCGAGAAAACTATATTTGTATTGTAACCGTCATTCAACTTTTTTTGGAGTAATACGCGTTCAATAGCATATAGCTGACGTATTTTTCCAACCCATTGCAGATAATTAAGTATTAGTAGCAATAGCAAGGATTGGAGTCTTCAGGAAGATAGAAGCGCGTTACAAGATAGCTCCATTTTTTATAAACTAAATACTTGTATTATGAACGCATATTTTGTAAAACGAATACTTGGGTATTTAATTCCCATGTAAATTTTCAATGTAAATTAATATTATATTCAGCCTAAAGTCTTCTGCTAAAATTAACCCATAAACTATAATATATTTACAAAAAATGTACCAACTTGGGGTCACACGCCTTGGCCCTAAGTCAGGGTATGACATTTATAATGGGTGTGTTCAAGGAAAACTGTCTCGTGAAGCCTTTCCTCATCATAGTTCTAGAACGTCTCAGATTTTAGATCTTGTTCTTGCAAACGTATGTAGACCAATGCCAGTTCAATCCCTAGGAGGTAACAAATTGTTCCTATTATTTACCAATGATGTTAGCATAATGACATGGGTCTATTTTTAACATGATAAAGCTGAGGTATTCAATAAGTTCAAGTTGTTTAAGGCTAAGGTTGAAATAGAAACAGGGCTGAAGATTAAGGCATTAAGATCTTATCATAGGGGAGAGTTCATTTACCATGATTTTATGAAGTCTTGTGAAGATGTAGGAATTAGAAGAGATCTAACGGCCCATATACCCCACAACAAAATGGGGTATCTGAGCGAAAGAATAGAAGATGGCTACATGTATGCTACAAGAAAATAATTTAAGCAAAGTCTTCTGGGCAGAAGCTGTAGCTACGACCATATACATCATAAACATGTCTCCCGCACGCGCATTAGATTATCAAACTCCATATGAGCTATGGTATGAAATAAAACCTTTTGTGCATCATCTTAAAGTATTTGGGTGTGTGCCTTATGGGTTAAAGCCTAAAAACAAAGGAAAAGTTTGATTCCAAAAGTCGTAAGTGCGTATTCATAGGTTACTCTGCTAACTCAAAAGCCTATAGGCTATATGATCCAGTTTCTAGAAATGTTGTAATTAGTAGGGATGTTATTTTTTATGATCTGGCTAAATAGAGCTCTAAAGGTGAAGGCAAGCATGATCTGGCCAATGATCTTGTATTTCAAAGGGGTGGAACCAATAGAAGCGGTGTAAATGGTGTTCCAAGTGTCACTAACAATAACTCCTCAAGTGAATCTGATGATACATCATATAATGAGCAGCCAAACAATGAGGAGCCAAACACCCCCAGACCGACTCGTGTAACAAGGGCAAGTCACACAACAACAATAGAAAAGGCAAATACTACTCCAGCCAAAGAACGAACCCTTGATGATTTGTATGATCATACAATCCCTATAGAAGACTACCAAGCTTGGAAACTTTGCACTCTCACTTATGGAACCAACAAATTTTGATGAAGCAGCTTATCACAAATAATGGATTGAAGCCATGAATGTCGAATTGTAGGCTTTAAAGCATCACAGCATCTGGTCCTTAACCGATCTACCAGAAGGGAAGAAAGCTATTGCGTTGAAATGGGTATACAAGATTAAGCGCATAGCCAAAGGCAAGGTACAAAAGTATAAAGCACGGTTAGCGGTGAAAGGGTAATCTCAAGAATATGGAGTAGACTATGCAGAAACATTTTCTCTTATTGCACGTTTTAAAACGATTCGGGTTATACTCTCTTTAGCAGCCCAACAAGGTTGGGAAATATACCAATTTGATGTTAAATCGGCCTTCCTAAATGGGCCACTCAAAGAAGATGTGTTTGTAGTCCAGCCTCCAGGGTTTGGAATACTTGCTATCAAAACTACCATAGGGTGTTTTAGCATACTACCTTTCAAGATGAAACATGAAGAGGAGAATGATCTTGAATGGCTAGTCTTCAATGGAGAAGATCCTCAAGCTTGTATATCCACAAGCCAATAACAAAGCACCCTTGATTGTTAGGATTTACACACTTGAAAACTCCTTCTTGATCCTTCCTATCTTGGCCGAATTCCAGAGAAAAAGAAAGAGTTTACTTGCAACTTTTGTGTGTGAGAGAGAAAGAAAAGTTGCAACCCTTTTACACACTTCTCTTGTCCAATTAATCTCCTTGCATGTTCTTGAAAAGCCGTATTAATAAGTAGATGAGAGAGAAAGATATTTCCTACCCCAAATTAAAACCCTTAAAATTTTAATTACTTATGTTATATTTGTTACATAATAATAAAATGTAACATAGCATAACGTAAGTAACATGCATCATGTTATTTAACCAACTTAAATAACATTATAAAATATTTTCTCTAAAAATATAAATTAACCATATAATTTATTTACAACACAAGTGAAAATATTTAGAAACCCATTTTCTAAATGTCGTAAGTGTCGATATTTATTTATTAGATAATATCTTAAAATAAATATCGTGGGTATTTGTCTAGCTTGTTATTGGGTATTACCCGATTTTGATCATAACATACTAGCCACATCAACTCTAATATGTGTCTTGGGCAGACTGATTCCAACTGATGACATTATATATACTACCTCTTCCAAAGCTTTGTAACAAGAATTTCAACATAAGATGATTTATGGAATTTAAAATGTCTGATCTTGGAGGGTTAGAATACTTCCTTAGTTTAGAAGTAACTCAAAGAAGTGGTGGTATTTTCATGTCTCAATAGAAGTATGCAAGTGACTTGTTAAAAAGGTTTGGAATGGAGAACTGAAAGATGGCTCTAACTCCTATGAATAGTGGAGAGAAATTACAAGTTAATGATGCTAGGGAACAAGTTGATGAAATATTATTCATAAGTCTTATTGTTGGGCTGCTGTATTTGACTCACACAAGGCCCAAACTTGCATATCCAGTTGGGTTTATATCACAGTTAATGCGGAATTCTTCTGCATGTCATTATGGAGCAGCAAAATGTGTGTTAAGGTATGTAGCAGGGATAGTTGACTACGGAATTTGGTATGAAAGGGGAGAGAAAGTTTATTTGGAAGGTTACATCAATAGTGATTGGGCAAGTTCAATTGATGATCGAAAGAGCATTTCAGCAAATGTGTTCTCAATAGGTACCGGTGCAGTAACTGGGATTTCTAAGAAGCAACCTATTGTGGCTCTTTTATCAACTGAAGTTGAATACGTTGCAGCTACAGGGGCTACATGTCAAGCAATTTGGTTAAGACGGTTAATGAATGAATTGGGGTATGCATAAGAGGAGGCAACACACATTTATTGTGATAATGTATCTGCGGTTTTCTTGTCTAAAAATGCAACTTTACATAGCAGGAGCAAACATATTGACATCAAGTATCATTATATCAAGTGTTTGGTGTAAACGAATCAATTTGAGTTAAGAGCATGTCACACTCAAGAGCAACTTGCAGACTTGCTAACGGAAGCCATAGCTACTGAGCAGTTTTGTTACTTACGTGGAAGATTGGGTGTAGGGGAGGATATTGGAGCTAGGTCAACTAATTCAAGTCTAATGTACAGTTGAGATTTTTCAGCCATCAGGGTTTGAGTTGGAGTCAAATAAAAGACGGGTTCTATTGGTTTATTTAAGCATGTGTTTTACCTTTTCTTTAGGATAAGTTGTTAGTCTTTGATTTAGTCTTTTTGTTTACGTTGTATGTTGCCTATTTAAGGTTTGTTTTAGTTGAAGTTTAATCATGTTCTTTTCAATAAATTTTTGTGTTATATCAATCTGATCCATCAGATTATACAACAAATGGGCTAAGACCTGTCAAGTTTTTGCAAATGTATGATCGAGTTCGAGATTCTATGTTTACAACATTAATTTTGGTAGTTCAAAATTTTGACCAGACTATGGGCAATCGGTTAATTCATGAAAATGCGTGACAAGGTTAGGCAAAGTTCATATCACAAGTCATGAGGGGATGTTGTAAAGACTTAATTACAACTTACAATATCATGGCAAAAAGTTGTTAAAGCTTCACCAAATGCGAAAAGTGATCAGCATGGATAAACTTCAGTGAATCATTGTAACATGCAAATACATTAAGAACTGGGAAGTGCATGCGATAACTTGAGGGTTTTCATGGTCCTCAGCCCTCACAATAAATAAGGGCTTTAATGTCCGTATTATGTTTATTTTGTAGTGTGAGATCACTAGTCCTAGGTAGCCCACCTATGGTTAGTGGAGCTTATACAATCTACGTATGTGTGTATGTATGACGTAATATTTAAATCATGAAATACTCACCGGATTATCAACACACGTACATATTCTTCTTGTTTGTTGTTGTTTGACCAATTTCACATACACATCCGCCTGAAATGTGTTTCAAGAACCATTATAGATGATTTAGAATAGACAGAATTACACATATTGTTCTTTATGTGTATATCAAATTTCACTCACTGTTCTTTATTTTCAAAATTGATATGTTTTATACTTTATGTTTTCAAATCCAACAGTGTTTGTCCTTTGGCCCTAACCCAGTTAGTTTTTCTCATTAAGTTAGGTTATTTGTCTTTCACACGAGAACAAATCGCTAATTTTATCCATTTAATTAAAAAAACATTTTAATAATTAAATTAAACTTTCTTAAAAGATTAAAAACAAAACACCTTTTATATATAAAATCATATTATAAATATATTATATCACTCAACCCGTTAGTATCACCATATCCAAAACCACCATCTTCCACTCTCCACCGCCGGCACAGTCTCCCACCTCCACCCACCACTGCAGCCAAAGAACCTTATAAAGCTCTCTCAAAAACCCTTTACAACCTTTGTAGCTACCCGCCTCCCACCTCCAATGACGATTCACGAACCCTAACAAACGGCCTCCGGAAACCCAACCTAGCACCGCTAGGTCCTTAATCGAAACCCAATAATGGTTGTCAGAAACGTAATAAGGGTGTATTTCAAAATTAAAACACAAAGCCCTAGATCCAAATTTTGGAGAGGATAAGAATTTAAAGTGTAAGACAAGCATAAATGAAGAGAGATTAGCATGACGATGGGTCCGATGGGATTTCGGGCAACCGGTGGCGAGATGACACGAGTCCAGTTACCTTCTCCGGCAAATAGGAAAGAAAAGAAGGGTCTCATATCTGGTACAATATAAGATTCCGACTATGATGGTAAGTATTGACTACCTAAAACCACGTCTTTCGGAAGATGATGGTGGTGTGGGTTGGTGGTGATGCATGGTTTTCTAAGATTAGGGTTTCAGAAGATGAAAGACGATGCTCATGGTGGTGGGATTAGGTGGAGACGATCACAAATGGAGGTGGTGGCCACATGCGGAGGGGTTTTTTTTGTAGGGTCAATGGCGGCGGTCTCCAGTTGTTGCCTGAGGTTATACATATGAGGAGAGAGAGATGGTGAAATAGTGAAATGGGATAATATACACTCCCTCCGTCTCATTAAAAGTGTCATGGTTTGAAAAAACACAAAGTTTAAGGTAGATTGAATGATTACCTTTTTTATTTACCAGATGACAATAATGCCCTTGGAAATTGGGTCCATTAATATTGTTTATTAATGTTAGTTGTATGTGTGTAAGGGTAAACTTAAAAATTAGCTATTAAATTTTGAAAGTGAACACTGGTAATGGGACAAACAATAAATGAAATATAAACACTTTTAATGAAACCGGGGGGGGGGGGGGTATATTTTTTGTTAAATTTAGTTATTAAAATGCTTTGTTAGTTTTAATTATATTTTTTTAAATACATAGATAAAATGACTAATTTTCCCTCATGTGCAAGGCGCATGATCTAACTTAACAAGAAAAACTAACTGAGTTAGTGTCAAAGGACAAACACTGTTGGATTTGAATACGTAAAAGATAAAGCATATCAATTTTGAAGATAAAATACACCGAGTAAAATTTGGTATAAACATAGAGAACAATTTCTGTAATTAGGTCTCTAGACTTCATAGTAAGGGCGTGAGATAGAATTTGACATTGATATATATTAAAATTAGAGTTTCATTGACTTACCAAGTTACCATTATGTGATATTGACTTGTCCCGGACTATCAAATGGGTATAGGTACAATGGGGATTTTTTTTTTCGTTTTGAGATGGCTTAATTTATTAAGGTTGGAATGAAATGGTTGAGATGGCTTAATTCAATAAGGATCATATTTGAAATGAAATGGTTGAGATGGCTTATTTCAATAAGGATCATATTTGAAATGAAATGGTTGAGATGGCTTATTTCAATAAGGATCATGTTTTGCTCTGATACCATCATAAGATTGGTATTGAGTTTAAAGATAAAGAAAATGTTCTTCAAATTTCTTAACTAATTTACATGATACAAGAGTACAAATATATAGGTGTTACATGATTTATTCCGTCAATCTAGCTAGCTATAAAGAAAAAAAAAAAGACAATATTATAGTATAAATGCATAGGGCTCCATATGGTAAAATCAATATCACATCATGGTAAGTCATAGATACTCTAATTTCAATAAATGTATCACAACTTTTTTTAATACTCTAGTGTGTTTCTATTGGATCGATGATTTTATAGAAACACAATTGGGGCTCCACATAATTTTGTCTTAAATTAACGATAATATTATATAGTTTTTTAAAAAACCCACTGCCCATCATGGCCAATAGCACTCTTTAGTACCTAGAGGGTAATCACTATTCCACCATATGTTATTATGTGTTTCTTGGACCAATCTCATCTATTGGAGTTTAGTGCAACAACATAAGTTTTCTCGTTCTAGTATCAGGTGGAGTATGGTGTTTTTTCTCTGACTAGGCTCTCTTGGGTCACTTAGATTCATCCTGCTTTGTAGATACCTCTAAGGCTCTAACTAATCTGTCAACGTGTTGTCACACTGACTTTAGGTATTTACTAGTCATTAGTCAATCTAGTTTTGTCAGCGCACGAAACGACTTGAAAAGCATACATTTTATTCGAAGTATGTTGTTAGCTCTACGGTAGCATTAGGTACACATGAACGATAGACCGAATGGAGTATGGATCATTATGTGAGCATGGAAATATGAATGTTTGATTAATCAAAGGAATGGAATTAATGATTACACAAGAAATTCCATTCCATTCAAACTATTCCTTCCCACGTCGTTAATTTTTTTTTTTTTCATTTCATTCTTCATTCACCGTTTTTTTCTTAATGCCACCGCTGCTATCACCACCACCACTTGACCATCCACCTCTACCGCTGCCACCATCTCCGCCACCACCACCTCGCTCCACCATTACCGT